>NW_016816799.1:40731-55572 GCF_001698545.2 Rhinopithecus bieti
TTCATTTAAAAAGTAATATTAATATTGTTATGTTATAGTACCCTTGTATCTACCCGCAAATTTTAGTTTCCTATAAAACATTCAATATGTGAAGCATTAAAAATTGTGTATTTTAATATACAATGAGCACACCTAGCTATCATATCTTAGTAATTTTTGATATTAATATCAAAATTAGCACCCTCTATCTAAAATTTTGTTATACTAAGATTGATTTATAAAGGACAGGTACTAATTTTTAAATTGAAGCTAATATACCCATGTAAATGATGTTAACGTTGTCCCTGAACTCTCAATATCAGCTTGCCATAAACAGAGCCCTGAACACAGAACCTTATGTCCCTAGCCAGGTACCAATGACCAAATGACTTATATTAGGGATTACAAATGTGTAATCAGATTAAAGGGGTCTCCATATTTTACTCATTCTTAAGACTTTCAGAACTGAAATAAAATGTCAACATTTTCTCAGTTGTCACTTGACAGTAGTAGATGTACACTCCTAGGAAATATATTTTTAGGAGTGTAGTATTCCTGGGATGAGACTTAGTAAAAGTACCACGAGATTTTTTAAAAGTGAATACTTAGCAAAATGTGTGGATCAAAGCAAATACCCAATATGGCATTTTATTCTCATAATAAATGTTTTAAGGAATATCCCAAACATGAGACACTCTTGGCTCTGCTATGCACAGATAAGTCAGATATCTAGGAGAAGGAAACCACTCATTTGGAAGTAGTAATATCAGAGTAAGCTGATATTTTTGGGTGCAAAATACAAGAGTTTTGTGTTCTTAAGGTAATTTAGAGCTTCTTCAACATGTTAAAGCAAAAGTTCTGAAAAATGTGTACTATAGATACAGTAGTTTCAGTTATTTGCATTTTACAACTTTTTAAAAACATCTCACAGTACATCCCGGAGACTGGAAACATCCCACTTCATTGTTTGTATATATTTAAACCAAAGACCTTATTTGTCTTGTGATAAGGCCCCTAGAGCAATTAATTTCATACTTTAGCTTATGACTCATTTTTGGGTCACAAGATCATTTAATGTCATCAGTACCAGAATATTTTCAAAAGAAAGTAGAATAGAATAGATGTCAGACTGTCTCATATGTAATAAGGGCAAGTACTGTTTTATAAAATTTTCATCTGATGTATTTATATGTATGTGGGTGTGTTTATGTCTGAAGAAAATGTTTGAATATGCACTGCTGTTTGAACAAGTATGTAAGAAATGTTCCAATGTTCATGAGTTAGAAGAATTATTATTGTTAAAATCGTCATATTACCCAAAGTGATGTACAAATTTAATGCAATCCTCATCCACATACCAAGGATATTTTTCACAGAAATAGAAAAAAACAGTCCTAAAATTTGTGCAAAACCACAAAAAACCCTGAATACCAAAGCAATCTTGAACAAAAAAAAATATAATAAACAAACAAAAGAAAGCTGGAGGCATCACACTACCTGACTTCAAAATGTACTCCAAAGCTAAAGTAAACAAAGCAGCATCGTACTAGCATAAAAACAGACACATAGACCAATGGAATCAAATAGAGAGCACCCCAAAATTCATGCACCTATAGCCAACTGATTTTTGACAAAGGTGCCAAGGACATAACTTAGCAAAAAGACAGTCTCTTCAATAAGCGGTGCTGAGAAAATTAGATATCCACATGCAGAAGAATGAGACTACATCCCCTACCTCTAACCATATACACAAGTCAAGTGAAAATTGATCAAAAACTTAATCGTTGCCTGGGCAGGGTGTTTCACACCTGTAATCCCAGAACTTTGGCAGGCCAAGGCAGGAGGACTGTTTGAGCCCAAGAGTTTGATTGAGACTAGCCTGGGCAACACAGTGAGGCTCCCATCTCCACAAAAAAAAATGTTAAAACTAGCCTGGGGTGGTGGCACATGCCTGTAGTCCTAGCTACTTGGGAAGCTGAGGTGGGAGGATCACTTGAGCCAGACTGAGGCTGCAGTGAGCTAAGATTGCGCTACTGCACTCTAGCCTGGGTGATAGAGAGACAGAGAGAGAGAGACCCTGTCTCAAACAACAACAACATCAACAACAAAATTCTTAAATGTAAATGTAAGACACAAAACTTTAAAACTATTATTTTAAAATAAAACATTAGGGAAATACTTTATGACATTGAGTTGAGCAAGGATTTTTAAAATAAGACCTCACAAGTATAGGCAACAAAAGCAAAAAATAGAGAAAGGGGATTTTATGTCAAACTAAAAAGCTTTGGCACAGGAAAGGAAAAAACAATGAAGAGACAACCTATAGAATGGAAGAAAATATTTGCAAACTATACATTTGACAAGAGGTTAATATCCAAAATAATTAAGAAATTTAACAGCAAAAAGAAAACAAAATTTAAAAAATCCCACAAATAACCCAACTAAAAAAATGGGCCAAATACCTTAATAGATATTTCTCAAAAGAAGAAATACAAATGGCCAATAGGTACATGAAAAAATGCTGGACATCACTAATTGTCAGGAAAATAAGAATGAAAGCCACAATGGAGAACACTTCACTTCAGTGTGAATGACTATTCTCAAAAAGACGAAAGAAACAAGTGTTGGTGAGAATGTGGAGAAAAGGGAACATTTGCACACTGTTGGTGGGATTGCAAATTATTACAGCCATTATGGAAAACAGTATGAAGTTTCCTTTAAAAATTAAAAATAGAACTTCCATATGATCCAGCAATGCCACTACTGAGTATATACCCCAAGGAAATAAAATTAGTGTGTTAAAGAGACATCTGCAGTCCCACGATTATTGCAGCAGTATTTACATTAGCCAAGATGTAGAATCAACCCAAGTGTCCAACAACGTATGAATGGATAAAGAAAAAGTGTTATACATTCACAATGGAATACCATTCAGCCATAAAAAATAAGTGAAATTTTGTCACTTGCAACAACATGGATGAACCTGGAGGACATTATGCTAAGCGAAATAAGCCAGACCCAGAAAGACAAATACCACATGATCTCTCTCATATGTGGAATCTAAATGAAAAAGTTACTATCATAGAAGCATACAGAGTAGAACTGTGATTACCAGAGACTGGGGAGAAAAGAAGAAGGGCAGGGAGGATGGGAAGGAGAGGTTGATCAGTGGGTCAAAGTTATAATTAGAGAGGAGAAATAAGTTTGTTCTATTGCACAGTATGACAGGGATAACAGTAAGGTATCCTATATTACAAAATGGTTAGAAGAGAGGCTTTTGAATGTTTTCATTACAAATAAATAAGTGCATGAGGTGATGGATATGCCAAATACCCTGATTTGATCATTATACAACATATATATGTAGGAAACAATAAAATTATTATCCCATAAATATGTACAACTATAATATGTCAATTTAAATACAAAAACTAAATTTTAGTAATAGTTGTCTCTGAAATTATAGTTGTTGAAATATGCAAACCTTTAACTTTTCACTTCACGACTCTGTTTTACTTTCTATAATTAGTATAAATTATTTCACATTTTTTTGTTGTTGTTGTTGAGGCGGAGTGCAATGGCGTGATCTCGGCTCACTGCAACCTCCGCCTCTTGAGTTCAAGCGTTTCTCCTGCCTCAGCCTCCTGAGTAGCGGGGATTACAGGCATGTGCCACCACATTCGGCTAATTTTGAATTTTTAGTAAACAGGGTTTCTCCACGTTGGTCAGGCTGGTCTTGAACTCCCGATTTCAGGTGATCCACCCACCTCACCCTCCCAAAGTACTGGGATTACAGGCGTGAGCCACTGCACCCGGCCTATTTTACATTCTTGAAAGATATTTTTAAAAGGGGATGATACCCAGTGATCAAGTAAGATTGGACTGAAACACAAGAATGATTAAGTTTTTGGAAAACCTATTAATGTAAGATTAATAGGTCTCAAGATGTTAGAAACACAAGCATTAAAAGATGTGAGATACAGAAGCAATTTGTAGATAGATTGTGAAAAAGCATTTTGGCAAAATGCAAAATAAAATTCTGATTTATAAATAATCTTATTAAATAAGGAATAAAAATATACTTCTATTAAGATAGAAATTATCCTTAATAGGACAATAGAAAACAACTAATGTAATGGTAAATACAAAAGGGGTTCCCAATAGAGACAGCAATGGAACTTGCTTTGACTACCATTTATAAACTTTGCTCTATATGTTCATTTCAAATGGTCAAAACCAGGAAGAGACAGCAAGAAGACACTTTAGAAAAGGAGTATTGTTCAAATATTTCATCTCCTTGGTTAAATTTAATCTTACATATTTTATTCCTTCTGATGCTATTGCAAATAAGATTGCTTTCTAAATTTCCTTTTCAGACAGTTTGCTGTTATTGTATAGAAACACAACTGATTTTTGTATATTAGTTTTTTTATCCTCAAGCTTTAATAAATTCATTTATTATTAGTTGTAATATTTTGTGGAATATTTATGGTTTTTTAAAACACAGAATCATGTCATCTGCAAACTTTTTGCTTTTGGAATTTGGATGGCTTTTATTTCTTTTTATTGACTAATTGCTCTGGCTAGGACTTTCAGTTCTATGCTGTAAAGAATCACAGGTGTGGGCATCCTGGTCCTGTTTGCTAAAAACTACAAAACATTGACAAAAAAATTAATAAAATTATGAAAATAAATAAATGAAATAATGAAGAGATTTCCATGGTCAAAGTTGGAAGACTCAATATTTTTAAAATGTCCATACTTCCCAAGGAAATTTACAGATTAAATGCAAAACTATCAAAATCCCAAGAGAAAATTTTAAAGATGTAATAAAAAAAATCTTAAAACCTGTAGTGACAGTAAATTAAAATATATATAGACCCAAAAAGACCTCAAACAGCCAAAGTAATCTTAAGGAAGAAGATCAAAGCTGGAAGCATCACTGTTCCTGATTTCAAAGTATGTAACAGAGCTATAGTAATGGAAATAGCATGTTATTGGCATAAAAACAGATACAGATTCCAATGAAACAGAATAGAGAACCCAGAAATAAACCTATACATATGTGGTCAAGTGATCTTTGATGGGGGTGCCAAGAATATAAAACATGAAAAAGATGTCTCCTCAATAAATGATCTTGGGAAAACTGGAAATTCACATGCAAAAGAATGAAACTAGACCCTTATTTATACAATACACAAATAAAATCAACTTGAAATAGGTTAAAAACTTAAACATAAAACATAAAACTATCAAACTCCCAGAAGAAAATCTAATATAAAAGTTTCTGAGATTATTTTTGGCAATGGTTTTCTGGGTATGACACCAAAGGTACAGACAACAAAAGCATAAATAGACAAGTGGGACTATATCAAACTAAAAAGCACTTGCACAGCAAAGGAAAGTATCAAGAGACTAAAAGGCAACCTAGAGATTGGAGAAAATACTTGTAAACCACATATCTGATATATGAAAACTTATACAACTGAGTAGAAAACAGTAAAACAAAAAGTAACCCAATTAAAAAATGGGCAAAGGACCTGAATAGACATTTTTTCTGTAGAAGACATACAAATAGCCAAAAGGTATATGTTAAGATGCTCGACATCACTAATCATCAGGAAAATGCAAATACAAATCACAATGAACTATCCCCTCACACCTGTTAAGATGGCTATTAAAAATAAATTATTTTTGTAAAAAACATGATAAATGTTGCTGAGGATGTGGAGGCATTAGAACCATTGTACACTGTTGGTGGAAATGTAAAGTGGTGCAATTGTTATAGAAAACAGTATAGAGATTTCCCAAAAAATATTAAAAACAAAAGTACTAAATGATGCATCAATTACATCCTCTATGTATATTTTCAAAAATGTGAAATTAGGATCTTAAAGACGTGTGTGTTCTACCACATCCATTGCAAGTTTATTCACCATAGCCAAGATATGGAAACAAACTAAATGTCTATCAAGGGATAAATGGATAAAGAATATATGGTATGTATATATATACATTAAAATATGTATGTATTTGAAGGTTGAATAATATTCCATGATATATATGGCATATTTATATCATGGAATATTATATATGGCATATATTTTATATACTCTATATGGCATATATATATCATAGATTATTCAATCTTAAATATATATACACATGCACATATACATACACATATATATATATACACATTCTATATCTTGGCTATAGTGAATAAATTTCACCATAGTGAAATTTATTCACTATAGCCAAGATATGGAAACAAACTTATTGTCTATCAAGGGATAAGTGGATAAAGAATATATGGTATTATACATATGTATTTTTGAATATATATATATTTGAAGGTTAAATAATATTCCATGATATACATATATATATGCAATATTATTTAACCTTCAAAAAGAAAGTTCTCCCATATGTGATAACATGGATAAACCTAGAGGACATTATGCTAAATGAAATAAACCAGACACAAAAACGTAAGTACTGTATGATCTCACTTATAAATGGAATCTTAAAAAATCAAACTCATAGAAGCAGAGAAAAGACTAGTGACCACCAGGGGTTGTGAGGAGGTGGAAATGAGGATGTAAAAGAAACAGCCTGTGGCATGGCAAGTGTAATGCCATACTGAGGTGAAACCACCATGATGACCCATGTTTGACTCTGGCATATCAAGGTGTTTTGCAGCAAGTTCTTTAGACAATGCCTGTGGCATAGATAACACTTCATAAAGATGCTTATCTACCTTCCTCAGTTGTCATCAGTTTTTGCAAGAAAGTCTGGGATGTGATCAGCTGCACGTGTTTTTACCCTAAAAGCTTGCTGTACAAAAGATACTTTCTGGAGAGTAGTACTGGGATTCACCGTGTTGCAGCCATCCAAGGCAACACTTCTGTTCTTAAGTCCCCATTAAACATTTCTTTCTGAGAAACTGGATTTGTCAGCCTCCTTCTTGGACCTCTCATCTCCCTTGGCTGTTGGGGGTAGGTTTGCATATACCTGCTCACCTTGGAACAGGGAAGTTGTTCAATGGGTACAAAGTTTCAATTATGCAAGATGAATAAATTCTAGGGATCTATTTAATATTACACTGTAGGAGATGGGTCAGAGTGGTGGGAGAAGCTATAGGGAAAGGAGCAGGCCTTCTGAAAGTCAGAAGTCTCTGCATAGCTTTGGGGGAGAATCAGCTGAAGGCAGCTGTTCTCTGACACTGAGGCAGAGGGCAAAGAGTAGGCACAAGGAAGTGTAGGGAAATTTATCCCAAATAGGCTTGTTTACTTATGTTGTCTGGAAACCAACCTTAGATCATCAGTGCACGAGACTGCTCCCTGAATGGGGGAATAATAATGTTAATTACCCACAGATTGTGTTGGCTCCAGGCTTTTGGCATTATGTCTGTACTGAATAAAAGCAAGCAGCTCCAGCTTATCGAGACTGCTCTTTCTTTGGCCCTTAGTGCCGGGCAGTCCCCTAGCTGCTCTTACACTGCATACCTGTGGCTAAGTACTCCTTTTATCTGTCACTCAGCCAAGGTCTGTGGGACAGACCCAGCATTGTACAACATTGTGCCTTTAGTTAATACTGCATTGTGCATTTAAAACATTTATTAAGAGTAGATCTTACAATGTGTTCTTACCACAAAAACTAACAAAACACAAATGAGCACAAAGAAGCTTTTGGGAGTGATGAATATGTTTATCACCTTGATTGTGATGATGGTTTCATAGGTGTATACCTATGTTCAAACTCACAGAATTGTTTAATTAAATATGTGCTGTATTTTGTATATCATCTATACCTTAATTAATTATAAAAGAAAAGAAATGGAAATGTCTGTCATTTCAAGCAGATGTTATTTCAATTTAGGATATCTAAAAGGATAAATTGAAAGTCAATAGAAATCATATATATGTAAGTTTAAAACTTTTCCAATTATAATATAAATTTTGGAAAACAGCTTTTTCAGATACCAAAAATATGATGAGGCAAGGTCTGGACCACACTAGTACTAACAACAAAAGTTTCTTAATCTATATTGCTTATGTTTGAAATATTTTCTTGGCCAGGTGCAGTGACTCATGCCTGTAATCCTAGCACTTTGGGAGGCCAAGGTGGGTGGATTACCTGACGTCAGGAGTTCAAGTCCAGCCTGGCCAATGTGGTGAAACCCCATCTGTACTTACAAATATATAAAAATTAGCTGGGCATAGTTGCAGGCGCCTGTAATCCCAGCTACTTAGGAGGCTGAGGCAGGATAATCACTTGAACTGAGGAGGCAGAGGTTGCAGTGACCCAGGATTGCACCATTGCATTCCAACCTGGGCAACAAGAGTGAAACTCTGTCTCAAAAAATTATATATATATATTTTTTAAAGATAAATTCCAAGAAGTGAGATTATGTCATCAATGTATTTAAATGTTATGGCCATTTATAAACAATCAACAAATGCTAAAAAATAATTATAAACAATAGTAGTAACAATGTGCTGCTTTAAGATTAAATTACTTTTCCTCCTATCCAAGGTTTTGAGATTTTTTATGCAAAAAATAACAGTAAAATATGCATTAATTGCCGTTGTAGCACAATTTTTCATTAATAGTCTTTAGTATTTTTTTTTTTTTGAGACAGACTCTCTGTCACCCAGGCTAGAGTACAATGGCGTGATCTCAGCTCACTGCAACTTCCGCTTCCCAAGTTCAAGCGATTCTCTTGCCTCAGCCTCCTGAGTAGCTGGGATTACAGGCATGTGCCACCACATGCCTGCATTTTTAGTAGAGATGGGGTTTCACCATGTTGTCCAGGCTGGTCTTGAACTCCTGATCTTGTAATCCACCAGCCTCCCAAAGTGCTGGGATTACAGGCGTGAGCCACAGCACCCAGCCATCTTTTTTTCCCCTTCTTTCCCATTCAATTTATCTGAAGACAATTATTGACCTACTTTTCTCAGTGCTCTGAAATGCTTTCTTAATTTACCATCTGGCTTTTGTGGGATAAAGCAGACTCATTTGAATGCACATATTTATACTACATTGCCTATAGTAGATATATGCCCATTCTATGTGTGCATATATACAAATTTATATCTGTGTATATTCATTTTTGAAGAGATGGAGGACATGAAACTCTAGAAAAATAATTTAAATACTCTGTAGGCAATCTTCCAAAAGATTAAAAAGAGTGACTTTCAAAGACCACTGTATAAAATGAAGTTCAAGATAATACATTTCATTTAAAACAAAAAAAATTTTGAAGAAATTATTATTTTTTAATTTTTGTTTTGTTTTGTTTTGTTTTGTTTAGACAGTGCTTCACTCTTGTTGCCCAGGCTGGAGTGCAATGGCATGATCTTGGCTCACTGCAACCTCCGCCTCTCGGGTTCAAGTGANTTTCATTTAAAACAAAAAAAATTTGAAGAAATTATTATTTTTTAATTTTGTTTTGTTTTGTTTTGTTTTGTTTAGACAGTGCTTCACTCTTGTTGCCCAGGCTGGAGTGCAATGGCATGATCTTGGCTCACTGCAACCTCCGCCTCTCGGGTTCAAGTGATTCTCTGCCTCAGCCTCCTGATAGTTGAGATTACAGGCATAAAACCATCTGCTACTGAGAGAAAATCCCTGAATGTTCAACCTCATTTACAAATATTCAAATGAAAGTTTAATTGGTAATGATAGCATCAAAAACAAACCTAAAGCAGTAAGTTCTGGTTTGATCTCTAGGACTTAGTAAGCAATTCTCAAGCTATTTATCTGTAAATAGTGAGAGCTTCTGTTAGAAAGTAATGCACGGGTCGGGTGTGGTGGCTCATGCCTGTAATCCCGGTACTTTAGGAGGCTGAGGCACGCAGATCACGGGCTCAGGAGTTCGAGACCAGCCTGACCAATATGGTGAAACCTCTGTCTTTACTAAAAATATAAAAATTAGCTGGGCTCGATGGCGCGCGCCTGTAATCCCAGCTACTCAGGAGGCTGAGGCAGGGAGGCAGGAGAATGGCTTGAACCCGGGAGATACAGGGTGCAGTGAGCCAAGATCGCGCCATTGCACTCCAGCCTGGGCGACAGAGGGAGACTCCATCTCACACACACACACACACACACACACACACACCCGGCGGGGTGCCTCACGCCTGTAATTCCAGCACTTTGGGAGGTCGAGGGGGGCGGATCACGAGGTCAAGAGATTGAGACCATTCTGGTCAACATGGTCAAACCCAGTCTCTACTAAAAATACAAAAATTACCTGGGTGTGGTGGCAGTGCCTGTAATCCCAGCTACTCAGGAGGCGGGGGTTGCAGTGAGCCAAGATGGCGCCATTGCACTGCAGCCTGGGTAACAAGAGCGAAACACCATCTCAAAAAAAAAAAAAGGAAGTAATGCACAGCGGGCACGAGGACTCACGAGATAACGGTGGCCGGTGGGGAGGCGGGCTCGAGGACTCGCGAGATGACGGTGGCCAGTGGGGAGCCAGGCTTGAAGCCTCGCGAGATGACAGTGGCCAATGGGAAGCCAGGCTCGAGGACTCGCGAGATGATATCAGCCGGTGAGGCGCCAGGCTTCAGCACTCACGAGGTGACGGCGGCTGGCGGGGAAGCGGGCGACCTTTGTTAGAGGCGTTCTGCAGCGCGACTGAGGAGGCCCAGGGTGTCCCGTTTGTTTCGCCACTGCAAAGAGGCAGGCAGTGGCGCTGTCTGCGGTGGCATTGTTGGAGTGATTGGTGACAGAATACGTTGGTGACGGGACCGGGGTCTGAGGCGAACTCTCCAGCTGCAGAAATGAGCGAACAGAGTGCTACATTGGATACCTCGTCGACACCCGGTAAGGCGCCTGCCCAGTCTGACACGACTAGATCCAGCATTGACTTGGCAATTCTCTTCCAGTGTCCGGTTTGTTTAGACTACGCGTTACCGCCAATTCTTCAGTGTCCGAGAGGCCATCTTGTTTGTAGCAGCTGTCACTCAAAACTCATATCTTGTCCAATTTGCCGAGGCCCGTTGGGATTCATTCGCAACTTGGCTATGGAGAAAGTGGCTGACTTTGTACTTTTCCCGTGTAGATATGCCTGTTTGGGATGTGAAATAACTCTGCCACACACAGAAAAAGCAGATCACGAAGAAGTCTGTAAGTTTAGGCTTTATTCCTGCCCGTGCCCTGGTACTCTCTGTAAATGGCAAGGCACTATGGATGCTGTAATGCCTCATCTGACGAATATGCATAAGGGCATTACAACAGTAGAGGGAGAGGATATAATTTTCCTTGCTACCAACATTAATCTGGATGGCGCTTTCGATTGGGTGATGATGCAGTCCTGTTACGGCTTTCACTTCATGTTAGTTTTGCAGAAACAGCAGGATCTCAATGGCGACCAGCAGTTCTTCGCAACTGTAAAGCTGATGGGAACACGCAAGGAAGCTGAAAAATTTACTTACCGATTTGAGCTAAAGGGTCATCGGCGACGACTGACTTGGGAAGCGACTCCTCTACCTATTCATGAGGACATAGCAAAAACCATTAAGAATAGAGACTGCTTAATCTTTGGTGCCAACACTGCACTGCATTTTGCCGAAAATGGCGACTTAAGCATCAATGCAACTATTAATAAATGTTGAAATGGCAGTGGAACATTTTCTATTCAGTGTTTAAAACTGTTTAATTTCACAGAAAATAAGCCACCCATGTGCCTGCCAACCTGAAACTCTTCACAAGTATAAACTCAACACATAAATAGAAAGACTGTTAAATGCGGAGACGGTGTAGTAACATTAGTATATATAAAGATGGGCATATTTTGCATTAAGAAAGAAAGCATTATAAGTTAATTTTGAATTTTGTGTTGTAGATGGTATTGAAAATAATGTTTTCTTTTGTTTTGGGTCTGTGAATGTGTGTGTGTGTGTGTGTGTGTTTTGTTTTGTTTTTGTTTTTGTTTTTTTGGTGTGTTTTTTTGTTTTTTTTTTCTGAGATGGAGTCTAGCTCTGTCACCCAGGCTGGAGTGCGGTGGCGCGATCTCCGCTCACTGCAAACTCGCCTGCCTCAGCCTCCCAAGTAGCTGGGACTACAGGCGCCTGCCACCTCGCAGTGTTAGCCAGGATGGTCTTGATCTCCTGACCTCGTGATCCGCCCACCTTGGCCTCCCAAAGTGCTGGGATTACAGGCGTGAGCCACCACACTCGGCCGTTTTTTTGTTTTTGTTTTTGTTTTACTTTAACTGACAAGCCATTTTGAGTGGTCATGGACTACTGCTTTTCCCCTTTGTGAGTTAATACATAGTGCTGCTATGTGGGTTTTTTTCTGTATTTGCTAATTTTTTATTCTAGTTTTTCATTAAATAGATTTGACTTTCTATTCTGTAATTCAGGTTTCACCTCACTTTTTTGTACCGTTTTAAAGTTAATGTCTTTTGATATGCATAATTGTTTATGGTAAAATTTATAACATGTGATGTGTTCCACGTTAAACAGATTTGACTTTCTATTCTGTAATTCAGGTTTCACCTCACTTTTTTGTACTGTTTTAAAGTTAATGTCTTTTGATATGCATAATTGTTTATGGTAAAATTTATAACATGTGTTCCATATGTATTCTCTTTTCCCCCATTAATTGGTTCATTAGAAATTTTTTTTTTTTTAAGACAGACACTCTGTTGCCCAGGCTGGAGTGCAGTGGCATGATTTTGGCTCACTGCAACCTCCACCTCCTGGCTGGGCTCAAGCGATTCTCCTGTCTCAGCCTCCCAAGTAGATGGGACTACAGGCACCCACCACCACACCTGGTTGATTTTTGTATTTTTAGTAAAGACGGGATTTCACCATATTGGTCAGGCTGGTCTCGAACTCCTGACCTCAGGTGATCCACCCTCAGCTTCCCAAAGTACTGGGATTACAGGTGTGAGCCACCATACTCAGCCAGAAATATTTTAAAATCAGCTGTTGTTTGAAGATAGGAGTTCCAGAAAGTAAAGGTGACATTGGAAAAATTATCCAAAGCTATTTAAAACATCTATAAGATGGTCTCTCTCCCTTTGGCTTTCTCTTTTCTACAGATGAGTCATACCTTTGAGATTAATTTTTGAAAGCTTAGAGAATAAATAGAAGTTCATAAATACTGAAAATAGGCTTTTATTTCCTTTTACAAATTTCTTGGACAAATTACGTTTAAAATTTTTTCTTGTGTTTATTGATTGTAAAGGCATTGTCATGCACAAAACTTAATTAAAAGCAAATCATTTGTTTAAAAAGGCACTTTGCAAAAAATGTTTTGGTCTTTCATAATTCTCATTAAAAGAATATATGACAAATTTTTTAAAAGTAAATAGAATAAATGTAGCTTGGCTCAGTAAATGGCTCTAGCAGCAATGATGGACTCGTCTTTAAGAAGTGTATAAAATACACATTTTATTTATCCAGTCTATCATTGATGGGCATTTGAATTCATTCCATGTCTTTGATATTGTGAATAGTGCTGCAATGAACATATATGCATGCATGTATCTTTATAATAGAATGATATATATTCCTTTGGGTATATATCCAGTAATAGGATTGCTGGGTCAAATGGTATTTCTGCTTCTACGTCTTTGAGGAATCACCACACTGTCTTCCACAATGGTTGAACTAATTTACATTCACACCAACATTGTAAAAGCATTCCTTTCTTTCCACAACCTGGTCAGGATCTGTTTCTTGACTTTTCAATAATTGCCATTCTGACGGGTGTGAGATGGTATCTCATTGTGGTTTTGATTTGCATTTCTCTAATGATCAGTGATGAGCTTTTTACATATGCTTGTTGGCTACATGAATGTCTTCTTTTGAGAAGTATCTGTTCATGTCCTTTACCCACTTTTTAATGGTTTTTTTCCTTGTAAATTTGTTTATGTTTCTTATAGATGCTGGATATTAGACCTCTGTCAGATGGGTAGATTGCAAAAATTTCCTCTCATTTTGTAGGTTGTCTGTTCACTCTGATGACAGTTTCTTTTGCTGTGCAGAAGCTCTTTAGATTAATTAGATCCCCATTAGTCAATTTTGGCTTTTGTTGTTAATTGCTTTTGGTGCTTTTATCATGAAATCCTTGCCCATGCCTATGTCCTGAATGGTATTGCCTAGATTTTCTTCTAGGGTTTTTATAGTTTTGGGTTTTACATTTAAGTCTTTAATCCATCTTGAGTTAATTTTTGTATAAGGTGTAAGGAAGGGGTCCAGTTTCAGTTTTCTGCATATGACTAGCCAACTCTTCCAGCACCATTTATTGAATAGGGAATATGCAGCCATAAAAAGGAATGAGATTATATCCATTGCAGGGACAGGGATGGAGCTGGAAGCCATTATCCTCAGCAAACTAACACAGGAAAAGAAAACCAAACACAGCATGTTCTCATAAGTAGAAGCTGAACTATGAGAGCACATGGACACCTCGGGGGGAACAGCACACACTGGGGCCTGTTAGGGAGGTGGGGGAAGGGAGAGCATCAGGAAGAATAGCTAGTGGATACTGGACTTAGTACCCAGGAGGCAGCCGGGTACGGTGGCTCACGCCTGTAATCCCAGCACTTTGGGAGGCCGAGGCGGGTGGATCACGAGGTCAGGAGATCGAGACCATCCTGGCTAACACGGTGAAACCCCGTCTCTACTAAAAATACAAAAAAATTAGCCAGGCGTTGTGGCACGTGCCTGTGGTTCCAGCTACTTGGGAAGCTGAGGCAGGAGAATGGTGTGAACCCGGGAGGCAGAGCTTGCAGTGAGCCTAGATGGCGCCACTGCACTCCAACCTGGGCAACAGAGGAAGCTCCGTTTCAAAAAAAAATACCCAGGAGGCGGGATGATCTGTGCAGCAAACCACCATGGCACACGT
>NW_016816799.1:59525-60436 GCF_001698545.2 Rhinopithecus bieti
TGGTTTAAAGTCTGTTTTATCAGAGACTAGGATTGCAACCCCTGCTCTTTTTTTGTTCTCCATTTGCTTGGTAAATATTTCTCCATCCCTTTATTTTGAGCCTATGTGTGTCTTTGCATGTGAGATGGTTCTCCTGAATATAGCACACTGATGGGTCTTGACTCTTTATCCAATTTGCCAGTCTATGTCTTTTAATTGGGGCAGTTATCCCACTTACATTTAATATTGTTATGCATAAATTTGATCCTGTCATTATGATGCTAGCTGGTTATTTTGCCCGTTAGTTGATGCAGTTTCTTCATACTATTTGGTATGTTTTTACAGTGGCTTGTGCTGGTTTTTCCTTTCCATATTTAGTGCTTCCTTCAGAAGGTCTTGTAAGGCAGGTCTGGAAGTGGCAAAATCTCTCAACATTTGCTTGCCTGTAAAGGATTTTATTTCTCCTTCAGTTATGAAGCTTAGTTTGGCTGGATATGAAATTCTGGGTTGAAAATTCTTTTCTCTAAGAATGTTGAAAATTAACCCCCACTCCCTCCTGGCTTGTGTGGTTTCTGCAGCAATCCGCTGTTAGTCTGATGGGCTCCCCTTTGTGGGTAACCTGACCTTTCTCTGTGGCTGCCCTTAACATTTTTTCCTTCATTTCAACCTTGGTGAATCTGACAATTATGCATCTTGGGGTTGCTCTTCTCAAGGACTATCTTTGTGGTATTCTCTGGATTTCCTGAATTTGAATGTTCGCCTGCCTTGCTAGGTTGGGGAAGTTCTCCTGGATAATATCCTGAAGAGTGTTTGCCAACTTGGTTCCATTCTCCCCGTCACTTTCAGGTACACCAATCAAACGTAGGTTTGGTCTTTTCTCATTGTCCCATATTTCTTGGATGCTTATTTGTTCCTTTTCATTCTTTTTTATC
>NW_016816800.1:0-335 GCF_001698545.2 Rhinopithecus bieti
CCACCCCTCCCCGGCGGCTGGCGGACCCCATCACCTGTTTTGGGAGTCATATCGTAATCTTCCTCCTGAATATTAATTACATTATCCCAGGTGTATGTGTCTACTCCCAGCAATATTGCCTGTCTCATATTCCCTTCTTGGACGGAAATTTGAAGCAATGTCATTGGGTGACTGTACATCTTTTTTGATGTTTAAAGTAGTATCATCCTCTCCCTGGTGGATATCAGCAACAATCTATTAATTATTAATATTAATAACTATACTAATATTAATGCTAATAATCGATATTAATGATCACAATAAACTTCGTAAAATTTATGGTGGATTAAAATGTT
>NW_016816801.1:0-1476 GCF_001698545.2 Rhinopithecus bieti
CCATTATTGTAACTTAAGTTTTATCTACTTTATAATCTTGCAGCGGCATGGCAAAGGAGACAGGATCTCACAGGATTTTACAAATTGTGTTTACAAGGAATTGGAATTGGGAGCATAGATAAGGTCTGCAGGTCACAGAAAACGGGCTTTTAACATTCCTTTTAGTTTCACGGGAGGGGAAGGGAGAGAGGACACAGGGAAGCTTACAACAAAATTTTCACTGTTTATAGCTTTCTTGGGGAAGAAAACACATGCACAAATTCTGATGTTAGGAATATTTTAAGCACATATCTTCAGTATTATTTATCCAGGACCAAAGTAAGTCCTGATGCAGGAAATGAGTGAGTTTCACAGCTTTCTGAGCCCCTACTCGACCCAGGAAGCCCAGCTGACACCTCCTCTCACTAGCTTGTTCAGTAAAGTTATACTTAAGTCATGCAAACTTGAAAATTGCTTAGACGTATTTACTTAATTTATAAGTGCTATTTTACTTATAAGTAGATTTTAGTAGACACAGTATATGACAATAAGTGTACATACAAATAAACGCATCCAGACATGTATACAAACAGATAAATGAAGATCCAATAGCTTGGAAACTTATCCATGAGATAGCAATACAAGCTTGCTGGTTTTACTTTGTTTGCCGCAACAGATAATCCAATGAAGTCTGTGAACCAAAACTTCAGGTAAAGTAGTTTCCATGGCAGTTTGATTTTTAAAGGCCAAACCTCCTCAGACTCCAAAGAACACTGGGACCAAACAGCACCAAAGGAGAGAATCATCTAAAACAAGTGTGAGTTTGCTTTGAGCTCTGCCACATGTAGGGATCAGGGACCACAACTAGAAAATATTAAAAAAGAGTTCTTCTCCCTTCCTGGCAGGGCAGTTATCTCCATTCACTCCTCCCAGGCCTTCAGCTAACACTGGAGAGTAACCCCTAGCCAGTTGACCTCAATTCAGAATAGGCTCATAGAAAGGAGCTGCTAAAAGACTCAAAAACGAAGAAAGAAAAAAAAGAAAAAAGATCTTATTCCCTCAAGCAAATCAGGCAATGCTGGTTAGGCGCCTCAGCATGGAAACTCCTTAGCTTCACCGGTCATAGCCAGAAACCTGCAGTTGCCTCCATCTTTAGGCACTGCCCACCAAGAGTGCTGAGTTGTAAAGGAAGATAGAGAGAAGGAGAGACAGAGACAGAGAGAGAGAGAGAGAGAGAGAGAGAGAGAGAGAGAGAGAGAGAATTAATTCCCCTGTATGGAGAAGAAAGGAAAAGGAGAAAAATAATCCACAACATAGGGCTTACTTCCTCCAGAACCTAGTTTCCTGCCTCACAAGTATAGAAGTGGCTTTTGTATGTAAATATGTTGATGTTATTTTCTTCTGAAGTTTAAGTTGTCTGGCTTCAGTTCACAGAGCTTTAAGAAAACATAACATAGTTTTCAGTGATTTCAAATTAGAAAACATGGGGACAAAATA
>NW_016816802.1:0-34465 GCF_001698545.2 Rhinopithecus bieti
GGCCTCCCAAAGTGCTGGGATTACAGGCTTGAGCCACCGCGCCCGGCTCCCAAACGTCCTTTCTCAGGTTCCACAGAAAGAATGATTTCAAACTGCTCAATCCAAAGAAAGATTTTACTGTATGAGATGAATACGCCAATCACAAAGCATTTGCTCCAAAATCTTCTCACCAGTTTTCACTGGGAGTCATTTCTTTTCTCACCACAAGCCTCCGGGCGCCACTTAACATCCCTTCCCAGAATCCTCAAAGACAGAGTTTGCAAACCTGGCAAGGTAGTGTAAGCTTTAACTCTCTGAAATGAATGTACACGTCAGAGAGCAGGTTTTTGGAAAGCTTCTTTCTGGGTTTTATTTCAGGATATTTCACTTTTTGCCGTCATTTTCAATGCACTGCAAAATATCACTTTTCAGTTTTACAGGAACTATGTTCAAACACAGTCTTAGGAGAAAAGAGGTATGACTCCCGGAGTGGAATGCACACATCACTAAGCAGTTTCTTACAAAGCTTCTCTCCAGTTTTTATCTGAAGATATTTTCGACTTTCCCACAGGCCTGAAAGTGCTCCCAAATATCCCTTCTTGAATTCGACCATGACGCAGTTTCAAAACTGCATAATAGATAGAAAGTTTTATCTATGTGAGATGAATAGACATATTTATCACAAAGCAGTTTCACTGAAAGCTTCTTTCCAATTTTGTCTGAGGACATTTCCTTTCCACCATAGACGTCCATATACTCCCGAATGTCCCCTGGTTGCTTTTTATCCAAGCGGGATTCCCCAATCCTCTATGAGAAGAAAAGTATAACTGTGAGGGGAGTGCACACATCACAGAGCAGCTCTTTGAAAATCTTTCCGGTATCTATCTGAAGATATTTACGATTTCACCATATGCTTCAAAGCGCTCCTGAGTATCCCTTAGCTGACTAGCCTAAAACAGTGTTAGAATACTGCTCAATGAAAACAGAAGCTTAACTGTGGGAGTGGAATTCAAGTGGCCTAGAGCCGTTTCACAGAAAGTTTCCTTCTGGTTTTTATCAGAGGGTATTTCTATTTCAGCATATTTGTAAGACGGGTCCCAAATGTCCTTTCTCAGGTTCCACAGAAACGGTGATTTCAAACTGCTTAATCCAAAGAATAATTTAACTCTGAGATGAATACACACAACACAAAGCAGTTGCTCCAAAAGATTCTTTCCAGTTTTATCGGAAGACGTTTCCTTGCTCACCACAAGCCTCCAGGCACCACTTAATAACCCTTCACTGGTTCCTCAAATACAGAATTTCCAAACTGGGCAACGTAGTGTAACCTTTAACTCTCTGAAATGAATGCACATGCCAGGGAGCAGTTTCTTCGAATGCTTCTTTCTGGGTTTTATTTCAGGATAGTTCACTTTTCGCCATAGTCTTCAATGCTATGCAAAATATCAGTTTTTCAATTTTACAGGAACAGTGTTCAAACACTGCCTTATGAGAAAAAAGGTATAGCTCTCTGAGTGGAATGCTCACATCACAAAGCAGTTTCTCAGAAAGTTCCTCTCCAGTTTTTATCTGAAGATATTTCTTATTTCCCCACAGGCCTGAATGTGCTCCCAAATGTCCCTTTGCGAATCCGTACATGACACAGTTTCAAAACTGCGTAATAGAAAATATGCTTTATCTTTGTGAGTTGATCAGACATATCTATCACAAAGCAGTTTCTCAGAAATGTTCTTTCCAGTTTTTGTCTGAGGATATTTCTCTTTCCACCATAGCCCTCCATATGCTCCTGAATGTCCCCTGGTAGTTTTTCTTCAAACGGGATTCCACAATCCTCTATGAAAAGAAAAGTATAACCCTGTGAGTGGAATGCACGCATCACAAAGCAACTCCTAGGAAATCTCTCCAGTATCAATCTGAAGATATTTCCGTTTTCACCATAAGCCTCAATGCACTCCCGAGTATCCCTTAGTTGACTAACCACAAATAGTGTTAGAATACTGCCCAATGAAAACAGCAGCTGAACTGTGCGAGTGGAATTCAAGTGACCTAGATAAGTTTTACAGAAAGTTTCCGTCTGGTTTTTATCAGAGAGTATTTCTTTTTCAGCATATTCTTAAGAGCATTCCAAATGTCCTTTCTGAGGCTCCACAGAAACAGTGATTTCAAACTGCTTAATCCAAAGAATGATTTAACTCTATGAGATGAATACACACATCACAAAGTAGTTGCTCCGAATGCTTCTCTCCAGTTTTCTTGGGAAAACATTTCCTTTCTCACCACAAGCCTCCAGGCGCCAGTTAGTTCCCTTCACAGATTCCTCAAAGACAGAGATTCCAAACTGGGCAACATAGTGTAAGCTTTAACTCTGTGAAATGAATGCGCACTTCAGAGATGAGTTTCTTGGAATGCTTCTTTCTGGGTTTTATTTCAGGATATTTCACTTTTCTCCATAGTCTTAAATGTGATGAAAAATATCACATTTTCACCTTTACAGGAACAGTGTTCAAACACTGCCTTATTAGAAAAGAGGTATTACTCCCTGAGTGGAATCCACACATCACAAAGCAGTTTCTCAGAAGGATTCTCTTCAGTTTTTATCTGAAGATATATTCTATTTTCCCACAGGCCAGATTGTGCTCCTGAATGTCCCTTCGCGAATCCATCCATAACACAGTTTCAAAACTGCATAAGAGAAGTAAAGTTTTATGTATGTGAGATGAATAGACATATGTATCACAAAGCAGTTTCACAGAAAGCTTCTTGCCTGTTTTTGTCTGAGGATACTTCCTTTTACACCATAGCTGTCCATATACTCCCAAATGTCCCCTGGTAGCTTTTTCGCCAAACGGGATTACCCAATTCTCTATGAGAAGAAAAGCATAACTCTGTGAGTGCATTGCGCACGTCACAAAGCAGCTGCTTTGAAATTTTCTCTAGAGTATCTATCTGAAACTATTTCCAATTGCACCATAAGCCTCAAAGCCATCCCCAGTATCCCTTAGCCTAGCAACCTAAAACAGTGTTAGAATGCTACTCAATGAAAACAGAAGCTTAACTGTGTGAGTGAAATTCACATGGCCTAGAGAGTTTCACATAAATTTCCTTCTGGTTTTTATTAGAGGGTATTTCTTTTTCAGCATATTCTTAAGAGCGTTCCCAAATAACCTTTCTGAGGTTTCACAGAAACAGTGATTTCAAACTGTTCAATCCAAAGAATGATTTAACTCTACGAGATGAATACACACATCCCAAAGCAGTTACACCAAAAGCTTCTCTCCCGTTTTCATGGGAAGGTGTTTCCTTTCTCACCATCAGCCTCCAGGCGCACTAAATATCCCTTCACATATTTCTCAAAGACAGAGTTTCCAAACTGGTCAACGTAGTGTAAGCTTTAACTCTCTGAAATGAATACACACGTCAGATAGCAGTTTCTTGGGACGCTTCTGTCTGGGTTTTATTTCCGGATATTTCACTTTTCACCATAGTCTTCAACGTGCTGCAAAATATGACTTTTTCAGTTTTACAGGAACAGTGTTCAAACACTGCCTTATGAGAAAAGCGGTATAACGCCCTGAGTGGAATGCACACATAACAAAGCAGTCTCTCAGAAAGCTTCTCTCCAGTTTTTATCTGAAGATATCTCCTATTTTCCCACAGGCCTGAATGTGCTCCCGAATGTCCCTTCACGAATCCATCCATGACACAGTTTCAAAACTGCGTA
This sequence comes from Rhinopithecus bieti, assembly GCF_001698545.2. Lineage (NCBI taxonomy): Eukaryota > Metazoa > Chordata > Mammalia > Primates > Cercopithecidae > Rhinopithecus > Rhinopithecus bieti. The sequence continues at coordinate 3,701 of NW_016816802.1, forward strand.
ATAAAAAGAACTTTTTATCTGTTTGAGATGAGTAGACACATCCATCACAAAGCAGTTTATCAGAAGGCTTCTTTGCAGTATTTTTCTGAGGATACTTCCTTTTTCACCATAACCATCCATATATTCCTGAATGTCCTCTGGTAGCTTTTTCTCCAAGTGGGATTCCCCAATCCTCTATGAGTAGAAAAGTATAATTCTGTGAGTGGAATGCACATGTCAAAAAGCAGCTCCTAGGAAATCTTTTACCAACATCTATCTGAAGGTATTTCCGTTTTCACCATAAGCCTCAAATCGCTCCTGTGTATCCCTTAGCTGTCTAATCTAAAACAGTGCTAGAATACTGCTCAATGAAAGCAGAAGCTTAACTGTGCGATTCGACTTCACGTGACCTAGAGCAGTTTCACAAAAAAAGATTTCTTCAGGTTTTATCGGAGGGTATTTGTTTTTCAGAATATTCTTGACAGCGTTCCCCAATATCCTTTTTCAGGTTCCACAGAAACAGTGATTTCAAACTGCTCAATCCAAAGAATGATTTAAATTTATGAGATGAATACACACATCATAATGCAGTTGCTCCAAAAGCTTCTCTCCAGTTTTCATCAGAAGACATTTCCTTTCTCAGCACAAGCCTCCGGAGCCACTTAATAGCCCTTCACAGATTCCTCAAAGACCGAGTTTAAAAACTGGGCAATGTAGTGTAAGCTTTAACCCTCTGAAATGAATGGACACGTCAGAGNGTTCCCCAATATCCTTTTCAGGTTCCACAGAAACAGTGATTTCAAACTGCTCAATCCAAAGAATGATTTAAATTTATGAGATGAATACACACATCATAATGCAGTTGCTCCAAAAGCTTCTCTCCAGTTTTCATCAGAAGACATTTCCTTTCTCAGCACAAGCCTCCGGAGCCACTTAATAGCCCTTCACAGATTCCTCAAAGACCGAGTTTAAAAACTGGGCAATGTAGTGTAAGCTTTAACCCTCTGAAATGAATGGACACGTCAGAGAGCAGTTTCTTGGAATGCTTCTTTCTGGGTTTTATTTCCGAATATTTTACTTTTTGCCCTAGTCTTCACTGTGCTGCAAAATATCACATTTTCAGTTTTACAGGAACAGGGTTCAAACACTGCCTTATGAGAAAAGTGGTAAAACTCCCTGAGTGGAATGCACACTTCAAAAACCAGTTTCTCAGAAAGCTTCTCGGCAGTTTTTTTTTAGAAGATAGCTCCTATTTCTCCACAGGCCTGAATATGCACCCAAATGTCCTTTAGCGAATCTGTCCATGACTCAGTTTCAAAACTGTGTAATAGAAATAATGTTTTATCTATGTGAGAGGAATAGACATATCTATCACAAAGCAGTTTCACAGAAAGCTTCTTTCCAGTTTTTGTCTGAGGATATTTCCTTTTTCACCATAGCTGTTCATATAATCCTGATTGTCCCCTGGTAGCGTTTTCTGCAAGCGGGACTCCCCAATCCTCTATGAGAAGAAAAGTATAAGTCTGTGAGTGGAATGTACACTTCACAAAGCAACTCCTCGGAAATCTTCTCTCCAGTTTTTATCTAAAGATATTTTTGTTTTCACGGTAAGCCTCAACCACTTTCAAGTATCACTTCGCAGACTAAACAAAACACTGTTAGAATACATTTCAATGAAAACAGAAGTTTAACTGTGTGAGTGGACCTCATTTGATCTAGAGCAATTTCACAGAAAGTTTCCTTCTGATTTTCATTGGAGGGTATTTCTTTTTCAGTGTATTCTTAAGAGCATTCACAAATGTCCTTCTCCAGGTTCCACAGAAACAGTGATTTCAAACTGCTCAATCTAAAGAATGATTGAACTCTATGAGATGAATACACACATCACAAAGCAATTCCTCAGAAACCTTCTCTCCAGTTCTCATCGTTAGATGTTTCCTTTCTCACCACAAATCTCTGGGTGACACTTAATATCCCATCACAGATTTCTCAAAGACAGAGTTTCCAAACTGGGCAAGGTAGTGTAAGCTTTAACTCTCTGAAATTAATGTACACGTCAGAGAGCAGTTTCTTGGAACACATCTTTCTGGGTTTTATTTCCGGATATTTCACTATTCACCATAGTCTTCAATGCTATGCAAAATATCACTTTTTCAGTTTTACAGGAACAGTGTTCAAACACTGCCTTAACAGAAAAGAGGTATAATTCCCTGAGTGGATTGAACACATCACAAAGCATTTCTCAGAAAGCTTCTCTCCAGTTTTTATCTGAAGATATCTCCTATTCCCCCCAGGAATGAATGTGCTCCCGAATGTCCCTTCACGAATCCGTCCATAATGCAGTTTTAAAACTGCGCAATAGAAAGAAAGTTTTATCTATGTGAGTTGAATAGACATATCGATCAGAAAGCAGTTTCAGAGAAAGTTTCTTTCCAGTTTTTGTCTGAGGATATTTCCTTTTTCATCGAAGCCATCCATAAACTCCCTAATGTCCACTGGTAGCATGTTGTCCAAGCTTGATACCCCAATCCTCTATGAGAAGAAAAGTATAACTCTGTGAGTGTAATGCACACATCACAAAACAGTTTGTCAGAAAGCTTCCCTCCAGTTTTTATCTGAAGATATCTCCTAATACCCTGCTGGTCTGAATGTGCTCCCAAATGTCCATTCACGAATCTGTCCATGACGCAGTTTCAAAACTGTGTAATAGAATAAAAGTTTTATCTATGTGAGTGAAATACACCTATCTATCACAAAGCAGTTTCACAGAAAGCTTCTTTCCAGTTTTTGTCTGAGGATATTTCCTTTTTCACCATAGCCATCCATATACTCCCAAATGTCCCCTGGTAGTGTTTTCTCTAAGTGGGACTCCCAAATCATCTATGAGAAGAAAAGCATAATTCTGTGAGTGGAATACACACGTCACAAAGCAGCTCCTCGGAAATCTTCTCTCCAGTTTCTATCTGAAGGTATTTCCATTTTCATGATAAGCCTCCAACCACTCGCAAGTGTCACTTCACAGATTAAACAAAAACAGTGTTAGAATACTGCCCAATGAAAACAGAAGTTTCACTTTGTGAATGGAACTTACTTGAACTAGAGTAGTTTCACAGAAAATTTCCTTCTGGTTTTATCGGAGGGTATTTCTTTTCAGCATATTTTTAAGAGTGATGTGAAATGTCCTTTCTCAGGTTCCACAGTAACAGTGATTTCAAACTGCTCAATCCAAAGAATGATTTAACTCTATGAGACGAATACACACATCACAAAGCAGTTGCTCCGAAAGCTTCTCTCCAGTTTTCATCGGAAGATGTTTCCTTCCTCACCACAAGGCTCCGGGTTACACTTAATATCCCTTCACAGATTCGTCAATGTCAGAGTTTTCAAACTGGGCAACGTAGTGTAAGCTTTAGCTCTCTGAAATGAATGCACACGTCAGAGAGTAGTTTGTTGGAACTCTTTTTTCTGGGTTTTATTTCATGATATTTCACTTTTCACCATAGTCTTCAATGCACTGCAAAATATCAGTTTTTCAGTTTTACAGGAACGGTGTTCAAACACTGCCTTATGAGAAAAGGGATACAATTCCCTGAGTGGAATGCAATCATCACAAAGCAGTTTCTCAGAAAGCTTCTCTCCAGTTTTTATCCAAAGATACTTCCTATTTCCCCACAGGCCTGAATGTGCTCCCGAATGTCCCTTCATGAATCTGTCTATCACGCAGTTTCTACTCTGTGTAATAGAAATAAAGTTTTATCTATGTGAGATGAATAGACATATCTATCACAAAGCAGTTTCACAGAAAGCATCTATCCAGGTTTGTCTGAGGATATTACCTTTTTCACCATAGCTGTCCATACATTCCCGAATGTCCCTTGGCAGCTTTTTCTCCCAACGGGGTTCCCCAATCCTCTAAGAGAAGAAAAGTATAACTCTATGAGTGCAATGCACACGTCACAAAGCAGCTACTCGGAAATTTTCTCTCCAGCATCTATCTGAAGATATATCTGCTTTCACCGTAAGCCTCAAAGTGCTCCCGTGTATCCCTTAGCTGTCTAACCTAAAGCAGTGTTAGAATATTGCTCAATGAAAACAGAAGCTCAATGGGACAGTGGAAGTCACAGCACCTAGAGCAGTTTTACACAAAGTTTCCTTTTGGTTTTGATCAGATTGTATCTCTTTTTCAGTGCCTTCTCAAGAGTGTTTGCAAATGTCTTTTCTCAGATTCCACAGAAACAGTGATTTCAAACTGCTCAATCCAAAGAATGATTTAACTCTATGAGATGAATACTCACGTCACAAAGCAATTGCTCCAAAAGCTTCTCTCCAGTTTTCATCGGAAGACGTTTCCTTTCTCACCAAAAGCCTACAGGCACCACTTAATATCCCTTCACAGGTTCCTCAAAGACAGAGTTTCCAAACTAGACAAAGTAGTGTAATATTTAACTTTCTGATATGAATGCACACGTCAGAGAGCAGTTTCTTGAAACACTTCTTTCTGGATTTTATTTCCGGATATTTCACTCTTCACCATAGTCTTCAATGCGCTGCAAAATGTCCCTCTTTCAGCTTTTCAGGAATAGTGTTCAAACACTGCCTTATGGGAAAAAAGGTGTNCTCACGTCACAAAGCAATTGCTCCAAAAGCTTCTCTCCAGTTTTCATCGGAAGACGTTTCCTTTCTCACCAAAAGCCTACAGGCACCACTTAATATCCCTTCACAGGTTCCTCAAAGACAGAGTTTCCAAACTAGACAAAGTAGTGTAATATTTAACTTTCTGATATGAATGCACACGTCAGAGAGCAGTTTCTTGAAACACTTCTTTCTGGATTTTATTTCCGGATATTTCACTCTTCACCATAGTCTTCAATGCGCTGCAAAATGTCCCTCTTTCAGCTTTTCAGGAATAGTGTTCAAACACTGCCTTATGGGAAAAAAGGTGTAACTCCCTGAGTGGAATGCACACATCACAAAGTACTTTCTCAGAAAGCTTCTCTCCATTTTTTATCTGAAGATGTTTCCTATTTCTCCACCTGCGTGAATGTGCTCTTGAATGTCCCTGTGCAAATCTGTCATTGATGCAGTTTCAAAACTGCGTAATAGAAAGAAAGTTTTATCTATGTGAGATGAATACACATATCTATCACAAATCAGTTTCACAGAAAGCTTCTTTCCACTTTTGTCTGAGGATATTTCCTTTCACCGTAGCCCTCCACATACTCCCGAATATCCCCTGGTAGCTTTCTCTCCAAACGGGATTCCCCGAACCTCTATGAGAAGAAAAGTATAACTCTGTGAGTGGAATGCACACGTCACAAAGCAGCTCCTCGGAAATCTTCTCTCCAGTATCTATCTGAAGATATTTCCGTTTTCTCCGAATGCCCCAAAGCGCTCCGGAGTATCCCTTAGCTGACTAACCTCAAATAGTGTTAGAATACTGCTCAGTGAAACAGAAGCTTAACTATGCGAGTGGATTTCATGTGACCTAGAGCATTTTCACAGAAAGTTTTCTTCTGGTTTTTATTACAGGGTGTTTCTTTTGCAGCATATTCTTAAGAACATTCCCAAATATCCTTTCTCAAGTTGCACAGAAACAGTGATTACAAACTGCTCAATTCAAAGGATGATTTATTTTTTTTTTAATTTTTATTTTAATTTTTTTTTTTGAGATGGAGTCTCGCTCTGTCGCCCAGGCTGGAGTGCAGTGGCCGGATCTCAGCTCACTGCAAGCTCCGCCTCCCGGGTTCACGCCATTCTCCTGCCTCAGCCTCCCGAGTAGCTGGGACTACAGGCGCCCGCCAGGTCGCCCGGCTAGTTTTTTGTATTTTAGTAGAGATGGGGTTTCACCATGTTAGCCAGGATGGTCTCGATCTCCTGACCTCGTGATCCGCCCGTCTCGGCCTCCCAAAGTGCTGGGATTACAGGCTTGAGCCACTGCGCCCGGCCAGGATGATTTAACTCTATGAGATGAATACACACATCACAAAGCAGTTGCTCCAAAAGCTTCTCTCCAGTTTTCATCGGAAGACGTTTACTTTCTCACCACAAGCCTCCAGGCACCACTTAATATCCCTTCACAGATTCCTCAAAGACAGAGTTTTCTTTTCTTTCTTTTCTTTTTTTTTGAGATGGAGTCTTGCTCTGTCACCCAGGCTGGAATGCAGTGGCTGGATCTCAGCTCACTGCAAGCTCCTCCTCTCGGGTTCATGCCATTCTCCTGCCTCAGCCTCCCAAGTAGCTGGGACTACAGGCACCCGCCACCTCGCCCAGGTAGTTTTTTGTATTTTTTAGTAGAAACGGGGTTTCACCGTGTTAGCCAGGATGGTCTCGATCTCCTGACCTCGTGATCCACCCATCTCGGCCTCCCAAAGTGCTGGGATTACAGGCTTGAGCCACCGCGCCCGGCCAAAGACAGAGTTTTCAAACTGGACAATGTAGTGTAAGCTTTAACTTTCTCAAATGAATGCACACGTCAGAGAGCAGTTTCTTGGAAAGTTTCTTTCTGGGTTTTAGTTTTGGATATTTCACTTTTTGCAAGAGTCTTCAATGCACTGCAAGATATCAATTTTCACCTTTACAGGAACAGTGTTCACTTACTGCCTTTTGAGAAAAGAGGTATAACAACCAGAGTGGAATGCACACGTCACAAAGCAGCTCTTGGCAATTTTCTCTCCAGTATCAATCTGAAGATATTTTCGTTTTCACCATAAACCTCAAAGTGCTCTGGACTATCCCTTAGCGGACTAACCTAAAACAGTGTAAAAATACTGCTCAATGAATGCAGAAGCTTGACTGTGTGAGTGGACTTCACATGACCTAGAGTACTTTCACAGAAAGTTTCCTTCTGGTTTTCATCGGAGGTTATTTCTTTTTCAGCATATTCTAAAGAGCGTTCCCAAATGTGCTTTCTCACGTCCCACAGAAACAGTGATTTCAAACTGCTCAATCCAAAGAATGATTTTACTCTATGAGATGAATACAAACATCGCAAAGCAGTTGCTCCGAAACCTTCTCTCCAGTTTTCATCGGAAGATATTTCCTATTTCCCCCCAGGCCTGAATGTTACTTCAGGAAACCGTTGATGATGCAGCTTCAAAACTGCATAATAGAAAGAAAGTTTTATCTATGTGAGATGAATAGACATATCTATCACAAAGAAGTTTCACAGAAAGCTTCTTTCCAGATTTTGTCTGAGGATATTTCCTTTTCCAGCATAGCTGTACATGTACTCCCAAACATCCCCTGGTAGCTTTTTCTCCAAACGAGATTCCCCAATCCTCTAAGAGAAGAAAAGTGTAACTCTGTGAGTGGACTTCACACGTCACAAAGCAGATCTTGGGAAATCTTCTCTTCAGTATATATCTGAAGACACTTTGGATTTCACCTTAAGCCTCAGAGTGCTCCCCAGTATCCCTTAGGTGACTAACCTTAAACGGTGTTAGAATACTGCTCAATGAAAAGAGAAGGTTAATGGTGTGAGGGGACTTCCTGTGACCTAGAGCAGTTTCACAGAAAGTTTCCTTCTGATTTTTAACGGAGGGTATTTTTTTTTCAGCATATTTTAAGAGCATTCCCAAATGTCCTTTGTTGAGTTCCACAGAAACAGTGATTTCACCTGCTCAATTCAAAGAATGATTTAACTCCATGAGGTGAATACACGCATCACAAAGCAGCTGCTATGAAAGCTTCTCTCCAGTTTTCATTGGAAGACGTTTCCTTTCTCACCACCAGCCTCCAGGTGCCACTTAATATCCCATCACAGATTCCTGAAAGACAGAGTTTCCAAACTGGGCAATGTAGTGTAAGCTTTACCTCTCTGAAGTGAATGCACACGTCAGAGAGCAGTTTCTTGGAATGGTTCTTTCTGGGTTTTATTTCAGGATGTTTCAGTTTTCGCCATAGTCTTCCTTGCACTGCAAAATATCAATTTTTTCAGTTTCACAGGAACAGTGTTCAAACACTGCCATATGACAAAAGAGGTATAACTCTTTGAGTGGAATGCACACATCACAATGCAGTTTCTCAGATAGCCTCTCTGCAGTTTTTATCTGAAGATATTTCCTATTCCCCACAGGCATGAAAGTGCTCCCGAGTGTCCCTTTGCAAATTCGTCCATGACGCAGTTCAAAACTGTGTAACAGAAAGTAGTTTTACCTATGTGAGATTAATAGACATATCTATCACAAAGCAGTTTCACAGATAGCTTCTTTCTAGTTTTTGTCTGAGTGTATTTCCTTTTTCACCATAGCCGTCTATATAATCTCGAATGTCCCTGGTAGCTTTCTCTCCAAACGGGATTCCTGAATCCTCTATAAGAAGAAAAGTAAAACTCTGTGAGCAGAATGCACACGTCACAAAGCAGTTCCTCGGAAATCTTCTCTCCAGTATCTATCTGAAGATATTTTCGTTTTCACCTTAAGCCTCAAAGCGCTCCCGAATATCCCTTATCTGACTAACCTAAAACAGTGTTAGAATACTGCTCAATGAAAACAGAACCTTAGCAGTGCGAGTGGAATTCACGTGACCTACAGCAGTTTCATAGAAAGTTTCCTTCTGGTTTTTATTGGAGGGTATTTCTTTTACAGCATATTCTTAAGAGTGTTACCAAATGTCCTTTCTCAGGTTTCACAGAAACAGTGATTTCAAATTGCTCAATCCAAAGAATGTTTTAACTCTATGACATTAATACACACATCACAAAGCAGTTGCTCTGAAAGCTTCTCTCCAGTTATCAGCAGAAGAAGTTTACTTTCTTACCACAAGCCTGTGGGTGCCACTTAATTTCCCTTCACAGATTCCTCAAAGATGGTGTTTCCAAACTGGGCAACGTAGTGTAAGCTTTAACTCTCTGAAATGAATGCACACGTCAGAGTGCAGATTCTTGGAAGTCTCCTGTCTGGGTTTTGTTTCAGGATATTTTACTTTTCGCCATAGTCTTCAATGTGCTGCAAAATATCACTTTTTCAGTTTTACAGGAACAGTGTTCCAACACTGCCTTGTGAGAAAACAGGTATAACTCCCTGAGTGGAATGCACATATCAAAAAGCAGTTTCTCAGAAAGCTTCTCTCCAGTATTTATCTAAAGATATCTCCGTTTTCTCCATAGGCCTGAATGTGCTCCCAAATATCCCTTCATGAATCTGTCCATGACTCAGTCTCAAAAATGCATAATAGAAAAAAAGATTAATATATGTAAGATGAATAGACATATCTATCACAAAGCAATTTCACAGAAAGCTTCTTTCCATTTTTTTTTCTTAGCATATTTCCTTTTTCTCCATAGTCGTACATATACTCCCAAAAGTCCTCTGGTAGTTTTTTCCCTAAAGGGGATTCCTCAATCCTCTATGAGAAGTAAAGTATAACTCTGTGCGAGGAATGCACCCACCACAAAGCAGCTCCTTGGAAATCGTCCCTCCAGTGTCGATCTGAGCATATTTCTGTTTTCATTGGAAGCCTCAAAGCGCTCCCGAATATCCCTTATCTGACTAACCTAAAACAGTGTTAGAAAACTGCTCAATGAATACAGAAGATTTGCTGTGCGAGTGGGCTTCAGGTGACCAAAAGCACTTTCACAGAAAGTTTCCTTCTGGTTTCTGTCAGAGAGTATTTCTTTTTCAGCATATTCTTAAGAGCGTTCGCAAATGTCCTTTCTCAGATTCCACAGAAACAGTGATTTCTAACTGCTCAATACAAAGAATAATTTAACTCTGTGAGATGAATACCACATCAAAAGGCAGTTGCTCCGAAAGCTTCTCTGCAATTTTCATATGAAGACGTTTCCTTTCTCACTGCAGGCCTCCAGGCACCACTTAATATCCCTTCACAGATTCCTCAAAGACAGTGTTTCCAAACTAGGCAACATAGTGTAAGCTTTTACTGTCTGAAATGAATCCACATGCCTGAGAACAGTCTCTTGGAACGCTTCTTTCTGGGTTTTATATCAGAATATTTCACTTTTTGCCCTAGTCGTAAAAGCGCCGCAAAATATCACTTTTTCAGTTTTACAGGAACAGGGTTCAAACACTGCCTTATCAGAAAAGAGGTAAAACTCCCTTAGTGGAATGCATACATCCCAAAGCAGATTCTCAGAAAGCTTCTCTCCATTTTTTATCTGAAGATATCTCCTATTTCCCCACAGGCCTGAATGTGGTCCCGTATGTGCCTTCTTGAATGCGTCCACGACGCAGTTTCAAAACTGTGTAGTAGAAAGAAAGTTTAATCTGTGTCAGATGAAGAGACATATCTACCACAAAGAGGTTTCACAGAAAGCTTCTTTCCAGTTTTTGTTTGAGAATATTTCCTTTTTCACCATAGCCGTCCATATACTCCCGAATGTACCCTGGTCGTTTTTTCTCCAAACGGGATTCCCCAATCCTCTATGAGAAGAAAAGTATAACTCTGTGAGTGGAATGCAGATGTCATAAAGCAGCTCCTCAGAAATCTTCTCTCCAGTAACTATCTGAAGATATTTCCGTTTTCACCATAGGCCTCAAAGCGCTCCCTAGTATCCCTTAGCTGACTAACCTAAAACTGTGTTAGAATACTGCTCAACGAAAACAGAAGCTTAAATGTGCAAGTGGAATTCATGTGACCTAGAGCAGTTTCACAGAAAGTTTCCTTCTGATTTTTATCGGAGAGTATTTCTTTTTCAGCATATTCTTAAAAGCGTTTCCAAATGTTCTTTCTCAGGTTCCACAGAAACAGTGATTTCAAACTGCTCAATCCAAAGAATGATTTAACTCTGTGAGATGAATACCACATCACAAGGCAGTTGCTCCAAAAGTTTCTCTCGAATTTTCATAGGAAGACATTTCCTTTCTTACCGCAAACCTCCGGGTGCCACTTAATATCTCTTCACAGATTCCTCAAAGACAGAGTTTCCAAACTGAGGAACGTAGTGTAAGCTTTAACTCTCTGAAATGAATGCACACGTCAGAGAGCAGTTTCTTGGAACACTTCTTTCTGGGTTTTATTTCAGGATATTTCACTTTTCGCCATAGTCTTCAATGTGCTGCAAAATGTCACTTTTTCAGTTTTACAGGAACAGTGTTCAAACACTGCCTTATGAGAAAAGAGGTATAAATCCCTGAGTGGAATGCACACATCACAAAGAAGTTTCTCAGAAAGCTTCTCTCCAGTTTTTATCTGAAGATATCTCCTATTACCCCACAGACCTGAAGGTGCTCCCGAATGTCCCTTCGTGAATCTGTCCATGATGCCGTGTCAAAACTGCATAATAGAAAGAAAGTTTCATCTATGTGAGATGAATAGACATATCTCTCACAAAGCAGTTTCACAGAAAGTTTCTTTCCAGTTTTTGTCTGAGGATATTTCCTTCATCACCATAGCCGTCTGTATACTCCAGTATGTCCCCTGGTAGCTTTTTCTCCAAACGGGATTTCCCAATCCTCTATGAGAAGAAAAGTATAACTCTGTGAGTAGAATGAACATGTCATAAAGCAGCTCCTCAGAAATCTTCTCTTCAGTATCTATATGAAGATATTTCCATTTTCACCATAGGCCTCAAAGCGCTCCCTAGTATCCCTTAGCTGACTAACCTAAAACTATGTTAGAATACTGCTCAATGAAAACAGAAGATTAAATGTGTGAGTGGACTTCACTTGACCTAGAGCAGTTTCACAGAAATATCCTTTCCAGTTTTTATCAGATGGTATTTGTTTTCCAGCATATTCTTAAGAGCATTCCCAAATGTCCTTTCTCAGGTTCCACAGAAACAGTGATTTCAAACGGCTCAATCCAAAGAAAGATTTAAGTCTATGAGACGAATACACACATCACAAAGCAGTTGCTCCAAAATCTTCTCTTCTGTTTTCATCGGAAAACGTTTCCTTTCTCACCAGAAGCCTCTGGGCGCCACTTAATATCCCTTCACAGATTCCTGAAAGACAGCGTTTCCAAACTGGACAATGTAGTGTACGCTTTAACTCCCTGAAGTGAATGCACACGTCAGAGAACAGTTTCTTGGAAGGCTCTTTCTGGGTTTTATTTCCGGATATTTCACTTTTCACCATAGTGTTCAAAGAGCTGCCAAATGTCACTTTTTCAGTTTTACAGGAAGAGTGTCAAACTCTGCCTTCTGAGAAAAGTGTTATAACTCCCTGAGTGGAATGTACACATCACAAAGCAGTTTCTCAGAAAGCTGCTCTCCAGTTTTTATCTGAAGATATGTCCTATTTCCCCAGAGGCCTGAATGTTCTCCCAAATGTCCCTTCGTGAATCTGTCCATGATGCAGTTCCAAAACTGCGGAATAGAAAGAAAGTTTTATCTATGTGAGATGAATAGACATATTATCACAAAGCAGTTTCACAGAAAGCTTCTTTCCAGTTTTGTCTGAGGATGTTTGGTTTTCACCACAGGTGTACATATACTCCCGAATGTCCCCTGGTAGCTTTTTCTCCAAATGAGATTCCCCAATCCTCTATGAGAAGCAAAGTAAAACTCTATGAGTGGAATGCACACGTCAGAAATCAGTGCCATCGAAATCTTCTCCCCAGTGTCTATTTGAAGATATTTCCTTTTTCACCGTAAGCCTCAAAGTGCTCCCGACTATCCCGGAGCGAAATAACCTAAACCAGTGTTAGAATACTGCTCAATGAAAACAAAAGCTTAACTGTGCGAGTGGACTTCACGTGACTTACAGCATTTTCACAGATAGTTTTCTTCTGGATTTATTGGAGGGTATTTTTTTCAGTGTATTTTTTTTTTTTTTTTTTTTTTNTCAGCTCACTGCAAGCTCCGCCTCCCAGGTTTGCGCCATTCTCCTGCCTCAGCCTCCCGAGTAGCTGGGACTACAGGCGCCGCCACCTCGCCCGGCTAGTTTTTTGTATTTTTTAGTAGAGACGGGGTTTCACCGGGTTAGCCAGGATGGTCTCGATCTCCTGACCTCGTGATCCGCCCGTCTCGGCCTCCCAAAGTGCTGGGATTACAGGCTTGAGCCACCGCTCCCGGCCCTTTTTCAGTGTATTCTTAAGAGCATTCCCAAATGTCCTTTCTCAGGTTCCACAGAAAGAGTGATTTCAAACTGCTCAATCCAAAGCATGATTTAACTCTATGAGATGAATACACCCAACACAATGCAGTTGCTCCGAAAGCTTCTGTCCAGTTTTCATCAGAAGACGTTTCCTTTATCACCACAATCCTAAGGGTGCCACTTAATATCCCTTCACAGATTACTCAAAGACAGAGTATCCAAACTGGGCAACCTAGTGTAAGCTTTAACTCTCTGAAATGAATGCACATTTCAGAGACCAGTTTCTTGGAACGCTTCTTTCCGCGTTTTATTTCAGGATAGTTCACTTTTCGCCGTAGTCTTCAATGTGCTACAATATATTACTTTTTCACTTTTACAAGAACAGTGTTCAAACGCTGCCTTATGAGAAAAGAGGTATAACTCTCTGAGTGGAATGCACACATCACAAAGCAGTTTCTCAGAAAACTTCTCTCCAGTTTTTATCTGAAGATATCTCCTTCTTTACCGAACAACTGAATGTGCTCCCGAATGTCTCTTCACGAATCCGTCCATGACAGAGTTTCAAAACTGCATAATAGAAAGAGAATTTTATCTATGTGAGTTGAATAAACGTATCTATCACAAAGCAGTTTCACAGAAAGCTTCTTTACCGTTTATGTGTGAGGATATTTCCTTTTTCAGCATAGCCGTCCATGTATCCCCGAATGTCCCCTGGTAGCTTTTTCTCCAAATGGGTTTCCCCAATCCTCTATGCGAGGAAAAGTATAACTCTGTGAGTGAAATACACATGTCACCAAGCAGCTCCTCGGAAATCTTCTTTCTGGTATCTATCTGAAGATATTGTCATTTTCACCATAAAACTCAAAGCTCTCCCAAGTATCCCTTAGCTAACTCACCTAAACAGTGTTAGAATACTGCTCAATGAAAACAGAAGCTTAACTGTGCAAGTGGACTTCACGTGACCTAGAACAGTTTCACAGAAGGTTTCCTTCTGGTTTTTATCAGAGGGTATTTCTTTTTCAGGATATTCTTAAAGCATTCCCAAATGTATTTTCTCAGGTTCCAGAGAAACAATGATTTTAAACTCTATGAGATGAATACACACATCACAAAGCAGTTGCTCCAAAAGCTTCTCTCCAGTTTTCATTGGAAGACGTTTCCTTTCTCACCACAAACCTCCCAGCGCCACTAAATATCCCTTCACGGATTCCTCAAAGACAGAGTTTCCAAACTGGACAACGTAGTGTAAGCTTTAACTCCCTGAAGTGAATGCACACGTCAGAGAGAAATTTCTTGGAACGCTTCTATCTGGATTTTATTTCAGGATAGTTCACTTTTCGCCATAGTCTTCAATGTGCTGCAAAATATCACTTTTTCAGTTTTACAGGAACAGTGTTCAAACAGTGCCTTATGAGAAAAGAGGTATAGCTCCCTGAGTGGAATGCACACATCACCAAGCAGTTTTCAGAAAGCTTCTCTCCAGTTTTTATCTGACAATATTTCCTTTTTCACCATAGGCCCAAATATGATCCTGAATATTCCTTTGCATATCCATCCATGACAGTTTCCAAGCTGCGTAATGTAAAGAAAGCTTTATCTATGTGAGATGAATAAACATAGGAAAAAGCAGATTCACAGAAGGCTTCTTTCCTGTTTCTAGCTGAAGTTATTTCCTTTGTCACCACAGTCTGGAATGTGCTCCTGAATATCCCTTCGTGGATCCGTTCATGACAGAGTTTCCAAGCAGCATAATGTAGAGAAAGCTTTATCTATGTGAGATGAATACACATATCACAGAGGAGTTTCATAGAAAGCTTCTTTCCCGTTTTCTTCTGAGGCTGTTTCCCTTTTAACCATAGGCATCCACATGCTCCTGATTATCACTTCGTACCTTTTTCTCCAAAAGGGTTTCCCCGATGGTGTATTAGGAGAGAGGTATAACACTGTGAGTGGAATGCACACGTCACAAAGCAGTTCCTCGGGAAGCTTCTCTCCAGTTTCAGCCTGAACACATTTCCTTTTTCATCATAAGCTTCAAAGCGCTTCCGAATATCCCTTTACATGCTAAACGTAAACAGTGTTAGAAAACTGCTCAATGAAAAGCGAGGCTTAACTGAGTGAGAGGAATTAAGATGACACAGAGCAGTTTCACAAAAAGCTTTCTTCTGGATTTTACCTGAGGATATTTCTTTTTCCATTTTCTAAGGAGAGTTCCCAAAAGTCCTTCCTCAGATTACACAAAAACAGTGATTTCAAACTGCTCAATCCAAAGAATGGTTTAACTCTATGACATGAAGTTGCTCAGAAAACTTCTCTCCAGTTTTCGAAGGAAGACATTTCCTTGCTCACCACAGACCTCTAGGAGTCACTTAATATCCCTTCGCAGATTCCTCAAAGATAGAGTTTCCAAACGGGGCAATGTAGAGTAATCTTTAATGCTGTGAAATGAATGCACATATAAGACAGCAGTTTTTTGAAATGCTTCTTTCTGGGTATTACGTGAGCAGAGTTCTCTGTTCACCATAGTCTTCAATACGTTACAAAATATCACGTTTTCAGTTTTAAAGGAACGGTGTTGAAACACTGCCTTATGAGAAAAGAGATATGACTCCCTGAGCGAAATGCAAACATCACAAAGCAGTTTCTCAGAAAGCTTCTTTCCAGTTTTTATCTGAAGATATTTCCTTTTTCACCATAGGCCTGCATTAGCTCCTGAATGTCCGTTCGCGGATCCATCCATGAGCGAGTTTCCAAACTGCATAATATAAGGAAGGTTTTATCTATGTGAGACAAATAAACATAGCAAAAAGGAGATTTACAGAAAACTTCTTCCAGCTTTTATCTGAAGATATTTCCTGTTTCACCGTAGTCCTGAATGTGCTTCCAAACGTCCCTTCACGGATCCGTCCATGACAGACATTCCAAGCTGCATAATGTAAAGAAAGCTTTATCTATGTGAGATGAATACACATATCACAGAGCAGTTTCACAAAAGCTATTTTCCACTATTTGTCTGAGACGACTTCCCTTTTCACCATAGGCATAAATAAGCTCCTGAGTATCCCTTGGTATCTTTCTCTCCAAAAGCATCTTCCCAATGCTCTATGAGAAGAGAGGTATAACACTGTGAGTGGAATGCACACGTCACAAAGAAGTTCATCAGAAAGCTTCTCTCCAGTTTCTATCTGAACATATTTCTTTTTTCACCATAAACCACAAAGCGCTCCCAAATATCCCTTCGCAGAAGAACCAAAAGCAGTGTTAGAATACTGCTCAATGAAAACAGAAGCTTAACTGTGTGGATGGAATTTACGTGACACAGAATAGTTTCACAGAAAGCTTCCTTCTTGTTTTTATCAGAGGGTATTTCCTTTTCAGCATATTCTAAAGACCATTCCCAAATGTCCTTTCTCAGGTTTCACAGAAACAGTGACTTCAAACTGCTCAATCCATAGAATGATTTAACTCTATGAGATGAATACACACATCACAAAGCAATTGCTCAGAGAGGTTCTCTACAGTTTTCAACGGAAGACATTTCCTTGCTTACCACAGGCCACCATGCGCCACTTAATATCCCTTTGCAGATTCCTCAGCGACAAAGTTTCCAAACTGGGCAATGTAGAGTAAGCTTTAACTCTGTGAAATGAATGCACATATCAGAGAGCAGTTTCTTGGAACGCTTCTTTCTGGGTTTTACTTGAGGATAGTTTTCTTTTCCCCATAGTCTTCAATGCACTCCGAAATACTATCTTTTTCGGTTTTACAGGAACAGTTTGCAAACAGTGCCTTATGAGAGAAGAAGTATAACTCCCTAAGTGGAATGCACACATCACAAAGCAGTTTCTCAGAAAGCTTCTATGCAGTAATTATCTGAAGATATCTCCATTTTCACCATAGTCCTGAATGTGCTCCCAAATGTCCCTTTGTGTGTCCATCCATGACAGAGTTTTCAAGCTGCGTAATGTAAAGAAAGCTTTATCTGTGTGAGATGAATACACATATCACAGAGCAGTTTCATAGAAAGCTTCTTTCCCGTTTTCTTGAGGCTATTTCCCTTTTCACCATAGGCATCAATAAGCTCCCGATCATCACTTGGTACCTTTTTCTCCAAAAGGTTTTCCGGATGCTGTATTAGAAGAGAGGTATAACACTGTGAGTGGAATGCACACATCACAAAGCAGTTCCTCGGAAAGCTTCTCTCCAGTTTCAGTCTGAGCATATTTCCTTTTTCACCGTAAGCCTCAAAGTGCTCCTGAATATCTCTTCACACGCTAAACATAAACAGTTTTAGAAAACTGCTCAATGAAAAGAGACGCTTAACTGAGTGAGAGGAATTAAGATGACACAGAGCAGTTTCACAGAAAGCTTCCTTCAGGATTTTACCTGAGGATATTTCTTTCTCCATATTCTAAGGAGTGTTACTAAATGTCCTTCCTCAGATTCCACAAAAACAGTGATTTCAAACTGCTCAATCCAAAGAATTTTTTACCTCTATGTGATGAATGCACACATCACAAGGCAGTTGCTCAGAAAGCTTCTCTCCAGTTTTCCACAGCAGATATTTCCTTGCTTTCCACAGGCCTCCGGTCACCACTTAATATTCCTTCACAGAATTCTCAAAGACAGACTTTCCAAACAGGGAAATGTAGAGTAAGATTTAACTCTCTGAAATGAATGCACATGTCAGATAACAGTTTCTTGTAACGCTTCTTTCTGGGTTTTATTTCAGGAACATTCACTTTTCGATATAGTCTTGTATGCACTACGAAATATTACTTTTTCGGTTTTACAGAAACAGTGTTCTAACACTGCCTTTTGAGAAAAGAGGTGTAACTCCCTGAGTGGAATGCACACATCACAAAGCAGTTTCTCAGAAAACTTCTATCCAGTTTTTATCTAAAGATATCTCCTTTTTCACCATAGGCCTGAATGTGCTCCTGAATGTCCGTTTGCAGATCCGTCCATGATGGAGTTTCCAAACTGCCTAATATCAGGGAAGTTTATCTTTGTGGTGGAAACAGCAATAGGATATTTGGGAGCACATTGAATCCTATTGTGACAAAGGAAATATCCTCAGTTAAAAACTACAAAGAAGCTTACAGAGTTACATGATTCTTTACGTAGAGCAGTTTGGTAGCAATGTTTTTGGCGAATCTGAGAAGGAATAATTTGGATCTCTTTCAAGCCAATGGTGAAAAAGGAAATATTCTCAGATAAAAACTAGAAAGAAACTTTCTGAGAAAGTTCTTCGTGACGTGTGAATTCATCTCACAGAGTTACACCTTTCTTTTCATGGAGTAGTTTGCTATCACTGTATTCCTGGAATCTGCAAAGGGATGTTTAAAAACGCATTGAGCCTATAGTGAAAAAGGAAATATCCTCAGATAAAAACTAGAAAGAAGCTTTCTGAGAAACTGCTTTGTGATGTGTGAATTCATCTCATGGAGTTACATCATTTCTATCATTGAGCAGCTGGTTAATGCTGTTTTCTTGGAACATGGAATGGGATATTTCAGAGATCATTGAAGCTGAGGGTGACAAAGGAAATATCCTCAGACAAAAAAATGGAAGGTTACTGAAAAATTGCTTTGGGATTTGGGAATTCATCTCAGAGTTACATGTTTCCTTTCAAGGAGCAGTATAGTAGCACTGTTTTTGTTGAATCTGAGGAGGGATATTTTTGATCACATTGAAGCCTATGGTGACAAAAGAAATATCCTCAAATAAAAAGCAGAAATCAGCGTTCTGAGAAGCTTCCTTTTGATGCGTGCATTTATCTCAGAGAATAACTTCTTTCTTTTCATGGAGCAGTGTGCTAACACTGTTTTCATGGAATCTGCAAAGGGATATTTGTGAGCACTTTGAGGTATATATTGAAAAAGTAAATATCCTCAGACTAAAGAAAGAAGATTTCTGGGAAACTGTTTTGTAATGTGTGAATTCATCTCACAGTGTTACATTATTATTTTCATTGAGCAGTTTGATAACACTGTTTTCTTGGAATCTGCAATAGGATATTTGGGAGTGCATTGAAGTCTATTGTCACAGAGGAAATATCCTCAGATAAAAACAATAATCCTTCTGTGAAACTGCTTGGTGATGTTTCAATTCAACACACAGTTATTCACGGTTCCTTTCATTGAGAAGTTTGCTAACACTTTTTCCTGGAATATGCAATGGGATATTCCAGAGCTCATTGAGGAATATGGTAAAAAAGGAAATATCCTCAGATAAAAACCAGAAAGAAGAGTTCTGAGAAGCCGCTTTTTTATGTGTCAATTCATTTCACTGAGTTACACCACTCTTTTCACAGAGCAGTTTTGTAGCACTGTTTTTGTGGAGTCTGAGAAGTGATATTTTGGATCACATTGAATCCTATGGTGACCAAGGAATTATCCTCAGATAAAAGTAGAAAGAAGCTTTCTGAGAAACTTCTTTGTCATGTGTGTATTCGTCTCACAGAGTAACACCTTTCTTTTCATGGAGCAGTTTACTAACACTGTTTTCATGGCATCAACAAAGGGATATTTGAAAGAGAGGTGAGGCTTATGTTGAAAAAGGAAATATCATCAGAAAAAAAGTAGAAATAAGCTTTCTGAGAAACTGCTTTGTGGTGTGTAAATTCATCTCACAGAATTACATCACTCTTTTCATGGAGCAGTTTGGTGGCACTGTTTTGGGGAACCTGATAAGGGATACTTTGTGTCGCATTGAAGCCTATGGTGAAAAAGGAAATATCCTCAGATAAAAATTGGAGGCCGGGCGCGGTGGCTCAAGCCTGTAATCCCAGCACTTTGGGAGGCCGAGACGGGCGGATCACGAGGTCAGGAGATCGAGACCATCCTGGCTAACATGGTGAAACCCCGTCTCTACTAAAATACAAAAAACTAGCCGGGCAAGGTGGCAGGCGCCTGTAGTCCCAGCTACTCAGGAGGCTGAGGCAGGAGAATGGCGTAAACCCGGGCGGCGGAGCTTGCAGTGAGCTGAGATCTGGCCACTGCACTCCAGCCTGGGCGACAGAGCAAGACTCTGTCTCAAAAAAAAAAAAAAACCAGAAAGAATTTTTGTGAGAAAGTTCTTTGTGATGCATGAATTCATCACACAGAGTTACACCTTTCCTTACATGGAATCGTTGGCTCACATTGTTTTCATGGAATCTCCAAAAGGATATTTGAAAGCACATTGATGCCTATGGTGAAAGGGGAATAATACTCAGATAAAACCAAAAAAGAAGCTTTCTGTGAAACTGCTTAGTGAGGTGTGAATTCATCTCACCGAGTTACCCCATTCTTTTCATTGAGAAGTTTGCTAACCCTTTTTCCATGGAATCTGCAATGGATTATCCTGGAGAGCACTTAGGAATATGGAGAAAAAGGAAATATTCTCAGATAAATCTAGAAAGAAGCGGTCTGAGAAACAGCTTTGTGATGTGTGAATTCACCTCACATAATTACACCCTTCTATTCTTGGAGAAGTTTGGTAGCACTGTTTTTGGGGATCTGAGAAGGGATATTTTGGATCGCATTGAAGCGTATGCATGACATATGGAAATATAATCAGAAAAAAACTAGCAAGAAGCTTTCTGAGAAACTTCTTTGTGATGTGAGTATTCATCTCTCAGAGTAACATCTTTCTTTTCATGGAACAGTTTGCTAACACTGTTTTTGTGGAATCTACAAAGTGATATTTGAGAGTGAGTTGAGACCTATGGTGAAAAGGAAAATAGCGTCAGATAAAAACTAGAAGAAAGCTTTCTGAGAAACTGCTTTGTGATGTCTGAATTCATCTCACAGTTACACCACTCTTCTCATAGAGCAGTTTGCTAAACTGCTTTCATGGAATTGGCAGTAGGATATTTGGAAGTGCATTGAACCATTTGGTGACAAACAAATTATCCTCAGACAAAAACCAAAAAGAAACTTTCTGTGAAACTGCTTAGTGATGCATGAATTCATCTCACAGAGCTACACCTTTATTTTCATTGCACAGTTTGGTAGCACTGTTTTGGGGGAATTTGTGAAGTGATATTTTGGATCGCATTAAAGCCTATGGTGACAAAGGAAATATCCTCAACCATACACTAAAAAGAAGATATCTGAGAAACTGCTTAGTGATTTGAGAATTCATATCACAGGATTACACTGTTGTTTTCATTGAGCAGTTTGCTAACACTGTTTCATTGGAATCTGCAATCTGATATGTCAGAGCACATTGAAGCTTAGGGTGACAAAGAAAATATCCTCATATAAAAACTAGAAGAAAGCTTTCTGAGAAACTGCTTTGCAATGTTTGAATTCATCTCAGAGAGTTACATGATTCTTTCCATGGATTGGTTTTGTAGCACTGTTTTTGGAGAATCTGAGAAGGGTTATTTCTGATTGCAATAAAGCCTATGGTGACAAAGGAAATATCCTCAGATAGAAACTAAAAAGAAGCTTTCTGAGATATTTCTTTGTGATGTGTGAATTCATCTCACAGAATTGCACCTTTCCTTTCATGGAGCAGTTTCCTAACACGATTTTCATGGAATCTACAAAGGGATATTTTGGAGCACAGTGAGGCTAATACAGAAAAAGGAAATAACCTCAGATAAAAACTAGAAAGAAACATTCTGAGAAACTGCTTTGTGATGTGTTAATTCATCTCATAGAGTTACATGATTCTTTTCATAGAGCAGTTTGGTAGCAAAGTTTTTGGGAAATCTGAGAAGGAATACTTTGGATCTCATTCAAGCCTATGGTGACAAAGAAAATATCCTCAAATAAAAAGTAGAAATAAGCTTTCTGAGAAAGTTCTTTGTGATGTGTGAATTCATCTCACAGAGTTACACTTTTCTTTTCATGGAATAGTTTGCTATCACTGTATTCCTGGAATCTGCAAGGGATATTTGGGAAAGCATTGAGGCCTATAGTGAAAAGGAAATATTCTCAGATAATAACTAGAAAGAAGATTTCTGAGAAACTGCTCTGTGATGTGTGAATTCAACTCACAGAGTTACACTGTTCTTTTCATTGAGCAGTTTTCAACCACTGTTTTATTGAAATCTGCAATGGGATATTTTGGAGCAAATTGAAGTTTATTATGACAAAGGAAATACCTCAGACAACAACGAGAAAGAAGCTTTGTGTGAAACCATTTCCTGCTGTTTTAATTCATCTTACAGAGTTACACGATTGTTTTCATGGATCAGTTTGGTAGCACTGTTTTGGGGAACCTGAGAAGGAATATTTTGGATTGCATTGAAGCCTATGGTGACAAGAGAAATATCATCAGATAAAACTAGAAAGAAGCTTTCTGAGGAACTTCTTTGTGATGTGTGAATTCATCTCACAGAGTTACACCTTTGTTTTAATGGAGCAGTTTGCTACCAATCTCTTTGGGGAATCTGCAAAGGGATATTTGGGAGTGCATTGAGGCCTATGGTATTAAAGGAAATATCCAAAGATAAAATGAGAAAGAAGTTTTCTGAGAAACTGCTTTATGTTGCGTTAATTCATCTCACAGAGTTACACAATGCTTTTGTGTATCAGTTTGGTAGCACTGTTTTGGGTAGTCTGAGAAGGGATATTTTGCATCGCATTGAAGTCTATGGTTACTAAGGAAATATCCTCAGATAAAACAAGAAAGAAAGTTTCTGAGAAACTGCTTTGTGATGTGTGATTTCATCTCACTTAGTTACAACTTTCTTTCCTTGTAGAGGTTTGCTAACACTGGTTTTGTGTAAAATCTGCAAAGGGATGTTTGGAAGAGCATTGAGGCCTATAGTGAAAAGAAAATATCCTCAGATGAAAACTAGAAATAAGTTTTCTGAGAAACTGCTTTGTGATGTGTGAATTCATCTCACAGAGTTACATCATTCATTTCATTGAGCTGTTTGCTAACAGTTTTGTGGAATCTGAAAAGGGATATTTGATAGTGCATGAAAGCGTATAGTGAAAAGAAAATATCCTCAGAAAATACTAGAAGGAAGCTTTCTGAGAAATTGCTTTGAGATGTTTGCATTCACTTCACAGTGTTACATTGTTCTTTTCATTGAGCAGTTTGCTATAACTCTTTTCTTGGAATTTGCAATGGGATATTTCGTAGCTCATTGAAGCTTATGGTGACATAGGAAAATCTTCATAGAAAAGTAGAAAGAAGCTTTCTGAGAAACCACTTTGTGATATGTCAGTTAACCTCACATATTTACATGATCCTTTCTTAGGTCAGTTTGGTAGCACTTTTTTGGGGGAATCTGAGAAGGGATATTTTGGATCGCATTGAAACCTATGGTGACAAAGTTAATATCCTCAGTAAAAACTACAAAGAAACTTTCTGAGATAGTTCTTTTTGATGTGTGAATTCATGTCACACTTGAGCCTATAGTGAAAAAGGAAATATCCTCAGATAAAAACTAGAAAGAAGCTTTCTGAGAAACTGCTTTGTGATGTGTGAATTCATCTCATGGAGTTACATCATTTCTATCATTGAGCAGCTGGTTAATGCTGTTTTCTTGGAACATGGAATGGGATATTTCAGAGATCATTGAAGCTGAGGGTGACAAAGGAAATATCCTCAGACAAAAAAATGGAAGGTTACTGAAAATTGCTTTGGGATTTGGGAATTCATCTCAGAGTTACATGTTTCCTTTCAAGGAGCAGTATAGTAGCACTGTTTTGTTGAATCTGAGGAGGGATATTTTGATCACATTGAAGCCTATGGTGACAAAAGAAATATCCTCAAATAAAAGCAGAAATCAGCGTTCTGAGAAGCTTCCTTTTGATGCGTGCATTTATCTCAGAGAATAACTTCTTTCTTTTCATGGAGCAGTGTGCTAACACTGTTTTCATGGAATCTGCAAAGGGATATTTGTGAGCACTTTGAGGTATATATTGAAAAGTAAATATCCTCAGACTAAAGAAAGAAGATTTCTGGGAAACTGTTTTGTAATGTGTGAATTCATCTCACAGTGTTACATTATTATTTTCATTGAGCAGTTTGATAACACTGTTTTCTTGGAATCTGCAATAGGATATTTGGGAGTGCATTGAAGTCTATTGTCACAGAGGAAATATCCTCAGATAAAACAATAATCCTTCTGTGAAACTGCTTGGTGATGTTTCAATTCAACACACAGTTATTCACGGTTCCTTTCATTGAGAAGTTTGCTAACACTTTTCCTGGAATATGCAATGGGATATTCCAGAGCTCATTGAGGAATATGGTAAAAAAGGAAATATCCTCAGATAAAACCAGAAAGAAGAGTTCTGAGAAGCCGCTTTTTTATGTGTCAATTCATTTCACTGAGTTACACCACTCTTTTCACAGAGCAGTTTTGTAGCACTGTTTTGTGGAGTCTGAGAAGTGATATTTTGGATCACATTGAATCCTATGGTGACCAAGGAATTATCCTCAGATAAAAGTAGAAAGAAGCTTTCTGAGAAACTTCTTTGTCATGTGTGTATTCGTCTCACAGAGTAACACCTTTCTTTTCATGGAGCAGTTTACTAACACTGTTTTCATGGCATCAACAAAGGGATATTTGAAAGAGAGGTGAGGCTTATGTTGAAAAGGAAATATCATCAGAAAAAAAGTAGAAATAAGCTTTCTGAGAAACTGCTTTGTGGTGTGTAAATTCATCTCACAGAATTACATCACTCTTTTCATGGAGCAGTTTGGTGGCACTGTTTTGGGGAACCTGATAAGGGATACTTTGTGTCGCATTGAAGCCTATGGTGACAAAGGAAATATCCTCAGATAANGTTTCATAGAAAGCTTCTTTCCCGTTTTCTTGAGGCTATTTCCCTTTTCACCATAGGCATCAATAAGCTCCCGATCATCACTTGGTACCTTTTCTCCAAAAGGTTTTCCGGATGCTGTATTAGAAGAGAGGTATAACACTGTGAGTGGAATGCACACATCACAAAGCAGTTCCTCGGAAAGCTTCTCTCCAGTTTCAGTCTGAGCATATTTCCTTTTCACCGTAAGCCTCAAAGTGCTCCTGAATATCTCTTCACACGCTAAACATAAACAGTTTTAGAAAACTGCTCAATGAAAAGAGACGCTTAACTGAGTGAGAGGAATTAAGATGACACAGAGCAGTTTCACAGAAAGCTTCCTTCAGGATTTTACCTGAGGATATTTCTTTCTCCATATTCTAAGGAGTGTTACTAAATGTCCTTCCTCAGATTCCACAAAACAGTGATTTCAAACTGCTCAATCCAAAGAATTTTTTACCTCTATGTGATGAATGCACACATCACAAGGCAGTTGCTCAGAAAGCTTCTCTCCAGTTTTCCACAGCAGATATTTCCTTGCTTTCCACAGGCCTCCGGTCACCACTTAATATTCCTTCACAGAATTCTCAAAGACAGACTTTCCAAACAGGGAAATGTAGAGTAAGATTTAACTCTCTGAAATGAATGCACATGTCAGATAACAGTTTCTTGTAACGCTTCTTTCTGGGTTTTATTTCAGGAACATTCACTTTTCGATATAGTCTTGTATGCACTACGAAATATTACTTTTCGGTTTTACAGAAACAGTGTTCTAACACTGCCTTTTGAGAAAAGAGGTGTAACTCCCTGAGTGGAATGCACACATCACAAAGCAGTTTCTCAGAAAACTTCTATCCAGTTTTATCTAAAGATATCTCCTTTTCACCATAGGCCTGAATGTGCTCCTGAATGTCCGTTTGCAGATCCGTCCATGATGGAGTTTCCAAACTGCCTAATATCAGGGAAGTTTATCTTTGTGGTGGAAACAGCAATAGGATATTTGGGAGCACATTGAATCCTATTGTGACAAAGGAAATATCCTCAGTTAAAACTACAAAGAAGCTTACAGAGTTACATGATTCTTTACGTAGAGCAGTTTGGTAGCAATGTTTTGGCGNATAAGCTTCAAAGCGCTTCCGAATATCCCTTTACATGCTAAACGTAAACAGTGTTAGAAAACTGCTCAATGAAAAGCGAGGCTTAACTGAGTGAGAGGAATTAAGATGACACAGAGCAGTTTCACAAAAGCTTTCTTCTGGATTTTACCTGAGGATATTTCTTTTCCATTTTCTAAGGAGAGTTCCCAAAAGTCCTTCCTCAGATTACACAAAACAGTGATTTCAAACTGCTCAATCCAAAGAATGGTTTAACTCTATGACATGAAGTTGCTCAGAAAACTTCTCTCCAGTTTTCGAAGGAAGACATTTCCTTGCTCACCACAGACCTCTAGGAGTCACTTAATATCCCTTCGCAGATTCCTCAAAGATAGAGTTTCCAAACGGGGCAATGTAGAGTAATCTTTAATGCTGTGAAATGAATGCACATATAAGACAGCAGTTTTTTGAAATGCTTCTTTCTGGGTATTACGTGAGCAGAGTTCTCTGTTCACCATAGTCTTCAATACGTTACAAAATATCACGTTTTCAGTTTTAAAGGAACGGTGTTGAAACACTGCCTTATGAGAAAAGAGATATGACTCCCTGAGCGAAATGCAAACATCACAAAGCAGTTTCTCAGAAAGCTTCTTTCCAGTTTTATCTGAAGATATTTCCTTTTCACCATAGGCCTGCATTAGCTCCTGAATGTCCGTTCGCGGATCCATCCATGAGCGAGTTTCCAAACTGCATAATATAAGGAAGGTTTTATCTATGTGAGACAAATAAACATAGCAAAAGGAGATTTACAGAAAACTTCTTCCAGCTTTTATCTGAAGATATTTCCTGTTTCACCGTAGTCCTGAATGTGCTTCCAAACGTCCCTTCACGGATCCGTCCATGACAGACATTCCAAGCTGCATAATGTAAAGAAAGCTTTATCTATGTGAGATGAATACACATATCACAGAGCAGTTTCACAAAAGCTATTTTCCACTATTTGTCTGAGACGACTTCCCTTTTCACCATAGGCATAAATAAGCTCCTGAGTATCCCTTGGTATCTTTCTCTCCAAAAGCATCTTCCCAATGCTCTATGAGAAGAGAGGTATAACACTGTGAGTGGAATGCACACGTCACAAAGAAGTTCATCAGAAAGCTTCTCTCCAGTTTCTATCTGAACATATTTCTTTTTTCACCATAAACCACAAAGCGCTCCCAAATATCCCTTCGCAGAAGAACCAAAAGCAGTGTTAGAATACTGCTCAATGAAAACAGAAGCTTAACTGTGTGGATGGAATTTACGTGACACAGAATAGTTTCACAGAAAGCTTCCTTCTTGTTTTATCAGAGGGTATTTCCTTTTCAGCATATTCTAAAGACCATTCCCAAATGTCCTTTCTCAGGTTTCACAGAAACAGTGACTTCAAACTGCTCAATCCATAGAATGATTTAACTCTATGAGATGAATACACACATCACAAAGCAATTGCTCAGAGAGGTTCTCTACAGTTTTCAACGGAAGACATTTCCTTGCTTACCACAGGCCACCATGCGCCACTTAATATCCCTTTGCAGATTCCTCAGCGACAAAGTTTCCAAACTGGGCAATGTAGAGTAAGCTTTAACTCTGTGAAATGAATGCACATATCAGAGAGCAGTTTCTTGGAACGCTTCTTTCTGGGTTTTACTTGAGGATAGTTTTCTTTTCCCCATAGTCTTCAATGCACTCCGAAATACTATCTTTTCGGTTTTACAGGAACAGTTTGCAAACAGTGCCTTATGAGAGAAGAAGTATAACTCCCTAAGTGGAATGCACACATCACAAAGCAGTTTCTCAGAAAGCTTCTATGCAGTAATTATCTGAAGATATCTCCATTTTCACCATAGTCCTGAATGTGCTCCCAAATGTCCCTTTGTGTGTCCATCCATGACAGAGTTTTCAAGCTGCGTAATGTAAAGAAAGCTTTATCTGTGTGAGATGAATACACATATCACAGAGCAGTTTCATAGAAAGCTTCTTTCCCGTTTTCTTGAGGCTATTTCCCTTTTCACCATAGGCATCAATAAGCTCCCGATCATCACTTGGTACCTTTTCTCCAAAAGGTTTTCCGGATGCTGTATTAGAAGAGAGGTATAACACTGTGAGTGGAATGCACACATCACAAAGCAGTTCCTCGGAAAGCTTCTCTCCAGTTTCAGTCTGAGCATATTTCCTTTTTCACCGTAAGCCTCAAAGTGCTCCTGAATATCTCTTCACACGCTAAACATAAACAGTTTTAGAAAACTGCTCAATGAAAAGAGACGCTTAACTGAGTGAGAGGAATTAAGATGACACAGAGCAGTTTCACAGAAAGCTTCCTTCAGGATTTTACCTGAGGATATTTCTTTCTCCATATTCTAAGGAGTGTTACTAAATGTCCTTCCTCAGATTCCACAAAAACAGTGATTTCAAACTGCTCAATCCAAAGAATTTTTTACCTCTATGTGATGAATGCACACATCACAAGGCAGTTGCTCAGAAAGCTTCTCTCCAGTTTTCCACAGCAGATATTTCCTTGCTTTCCACAGGCCTCCGGTCACCACTTAATATTCCTTCACAGAATTCTCAAAGACAGACTTTCCAAACAGGGAAATGTAGAGTAAGATTTAACTCTCTGAAATGAATGCACATGTCAGATAACAGTTTCTTGTAACGCTTCTTTCTGGGTTTTATTTCAGGAACATTCACTTTTCGATATAGTCTTGTATGCACTACGAAATATTACTTTTTCGGTTTTACAGAAACAGTGTTCTAACACTGCCTTTTGAGAAAAGAGGTGTAACTCCCTGAGTGGAATGCACACATCACAAAGCAGTTTCTCAGAAAACTTCTATCCAGTTTTTATCTAAAGATATCTCCTTTTTCACCATAGGCCTGAATGTGCTCCTGAATGTCCGTTTGCAGATCCGTCCATGATGGAGTTTCCAAACTGCCTAATATCAGGGAAGTTTATCTTTGTGGTGGAAACAGCAATAGGATATTTGGGAGCACATTGAATCCTATTGTGACAAAGGAAATATCCTCAGTTAAAAACTACAAAGAAGCTTACAGAGTTACATGATTCTTTACGTAGAGCAGTTTGGTAGCAATGTTTTTGGCGAATCTGAGAAGGAATAATTTGGATCTCTTTCAAGCCAATGGTGAAAAAGGAAATATTCTCAGATAAAAACTAGAAAGAAACTTTCTGAGAAAGTTCTTCGTGACGTGTGAATTCATCTCACAGAGTTACACCTTTCTTTTCATGGAGTAGTTTGCTATCACTGTATTCCTGGAATCTGCAAAGGGATGTTTAAAAACGCATTGAGCCTATAGTGAAAAAGGAAATATCCTCAGATAAAAACTAGAAAGAAGCTTTCTGAGAAACTGCTTTGTGATGTGTGAATTCATCTCATGGAGTTACATCATTTCTATCATTGAGCAGCTGGTTAATGCTGTTTTCTTGGAACATGGAATGGGATATTTCAGAGATCATTGAAGCTGAGGGTGACAAAGGAAATATCCTCAGACAAAAAAATGGAAGGTTACTGAAAAATTGCTTTGGGATTTGGGAATTCATCTCAGAGTTACATGTTTCCTTTCAAGGAGCAGTATAGTAGCACTGTTTTTGTTGAATCTGAGGAGGGATATTTTTGATCACATTGAAGCCTATGGTGACAAAAGAAATATCCTCAAATAAAAAGCAGAAATCAGCGTTCTGAGAAGCTTCCTTTTGATGCGTGCATTTATCTCAGAGAATAACTTCTTTCTTTTCATGGAGCAGTGTGCTAACACTGTTTTCATGGAATCTGCAAAGGGATATTTGTGAGCACTTTGAGGTATATATTGAAAAAGTAAATATCCTCAGACTAAAGAAAGAAGATTTCTGGGAAACTGTTTTGTAATGTGTGAATTCATCTCACAGTGTTACATTATTATTTTCATTGAGCAGTTTGATAACACTGTTTTCTTGGAATCTGCAATAGGATATTTGGGAGTGCATTGAAGTCTATTGTCACAGAGGAAATATCCTCAGATAAAAACAATAATCCTTCTGTGAAACTGCTTGGTGATGTTTCAATTCAACACACAGTTATTCACGGTTCCTTTCATTGAGAAGTTTGCTAACACTTTTTCCTGGAATATGCAATGGGATATTCCAGAGCTCATTGAGGAATATGGTAAAAAAGGAAATATCCTCAGATAAAAACCAGAAAGAAGAGTTCTGAGAAGCCGCTTTTTTATGTGTCAATTCATTTCACTGAGTTACACCACTCTTTTCACAGAGCAGTTTTGTAGCACTGTTTTTGTGGAGTCTGAGAAGTGATATTTTGGATCACATTGAATCCTATGGTGACCAAGGAATTATCCTCAGATAAAAGTAGAAAGAAGCTTTCTGAGAAACTTCTTTGTCATGTGTGTATTCGTCTCACAGAGTAACACCTTTCTTTTCATGGAGCAGTTTACTAACACTGTTTTCATGGCATCAACAAAGGGATATTTGAAAGAGAGGTGAGGCTTATGTTGAAAAAGGAAATATCATCAGAAAAAAAGTAGAAATAAGCTTTCTGAGAAACTGCTTTGTGGTGTGTAAATTCATCTCACAGAATTACATCACTCTTTTCATGGAGCAGTTTGGTGGCACTGTTTTTGGGGAACCTGATAAGGGATACTTTGTGTCGCATTGAAGCCTATGGTGACAAAGGAAATATCCTCAGATAAAAACTAGAAGGCCGGGCGTGGTGGCTCAAGCCTGTAATCCCAGCACTTTGGGAGGCCGAGACGGGCGGATCATGAGGTCAGGAGATCGAGACCATCCTGGCTAACATGGTGAAACCCCGTCTCTACTAAAAATACAAAAAACTAGCCGGGCAAGGTGGCAGGCGCCTGTAGTCCCAGCTACTCAGGAGGCTGAGGCAG
>NW_016816802.1:34651-38854 GCF_001698545.2 Rhinopithecus bieti
AAATATCCTCAAATAAAAAGTAGAAATAAGCTTTCTGAGAAAGTTCTTTGTGATGTGTGAATTCATCTCACAGAGTTACACTTTTCTTTTCATGGAATAGTTTGCTATCACTGTATTCCTGGAATCTGCAAGGGATATTTGGGAAAGCATTGAGGCCTATAGTGAAAAAGGAAATATTCTCAGATAATAACTAGAAAGAAGATTTCTGAGAAACTGCTCTGTGATGTGTGAATTCAACTCACAGAGTTACACTGTTCTTTTCATTGAGCAGTTTTCAACCACTGTTTTATTGAAATCTGCAATGGGATATTTTGGAGCAAATTGAAGTTTATTATGACAAAGGAAATACCTCAGACAACAACGAGAAAGAAGCTTTGTGTGAAACCATTTCCTGCTGTTTTAATTCATCTTACAGAGTTACACGATTGTTTTCATGGATCAGTTTGGTAGCACTGTTTTTGGGGAACCTGAGAAGGAATATTTTGGATTGCATTGAAGCCTATGGTGACAAGAGAAATATCATCAGATAAAAACTAGAAAGAAGCTTTCTGAGGAACTTCTTTGTGATGTGTGAATTCATCTCACAGAGTTACACCTTTGTTTTAATGGAGCAGTTTGCTACCAATCTCTTTGGGGAATCTGCAAAGGGATATTTGGGAGTGCATTGAGGCCTATGGTATTAAAGGAAATATCCAAAGATAAAATGAGAAAGAAGTTTTCTGAGAAACTGCTTTATGTTGCGTTAATTCATCTCACAGAGTTACACAATGCTTTTTGTGTATCAGTTTGGTAGCACTGTTTTTGGGTAGTCTGAGAAGGGATATTTTGCATCGCATTGAAGTCTATGGTTACTAAGGAAATATCCTCAGATAAAAACAAGAAAGAAAGTTTCTGAGAAACTGCTTTGTGATGTGTGATTTCATCTCACTTAGTTACAACTTTCTTTCCTTGTAGAGGTTTGCTAACACTGGTTTTGTGTAAAATCTGCAAAGGGATGTTTGGAAGAGCATTGAGGCCTATAGTGAAAAAGAAAATATCCTCAGATGAAAACTAGAAATAAGTTTTCTGAGAAACTGCTTTGTGATGTGTGAATTCATCTCACAGAGTTACATCATTCATTTCATTGAGCTGTTTGCTAACAGTTTTTGTGGAATCTGAAAAGGGATATTTGATAGTGCATGAAAGCGTATAGTGAAAAAGAAAATATCCTCAGAAAAATACTAGAAGGAAGCTTTCTGAGAAATTGCTTTGAGATGTTTGCATTCACTTCACAGTGTTACATTGTTCTTTTCATTGAGCAGTTTGCTATAACTCTTTTCTTGGAATTTGCAATGGGATATTTCGTAGCTCATTGAAGCTTATGGTGACATAGGAAAATCTTCATAGAAAAAGTAGAAAGAAGCTTTCTGAGAAACCACTTTGTGATATGTCAGTTAACCTCACATATTTACATGATCCTTTCTTAGGTCAGTTTGGTAGCACTTTTTTTGGGGAATCTGAGAAGGGATATTTTGGATCGCATTGAAACCTATGGTGACAAAGTTAATATCCTCAGTAAAACTACAAAGAAACTTTCTGAGATAGTTCTTTTTGATGTGTGAATTCATGTCACACAGCTATACCTTTCTTTTCATGGAATTAATTGCTAACACTGTTTTCATGGAATCTGCAAAGGGATATTTGGGAGTGCATTGAGACCTATGGTGAAAAACAAAATATCCTCAGATAAAATCTAGAAAGAAACTTTCTGAGAAAATTTGTGATGTGTGAATTCATCTCACAGAATTACACTGTTCTTTTCATTGAGCAGTTTGCTAACACTGTTTTTGTGGAATCTGCAAAGAGATATTTGGGAGAGATACAGCATTGAGATCTGTAGTAAACAAGGAAATCTCCTACGATAAAAGTAGAAAGAAGGTTTCTGTGAAACTGCTTTGTGATATGTGAATTCATCTCACAGAGTTACACCTTTTTTTTTTTCATGGAGCAGTTTGGTGGCGCTGTTTTTTGGATGCTGAGAAGGGATATTTTTGTTTAAACTGAAGTCTATGGTGACAAAAAAAAATTATCCTCAGATAAAACTAGAAAGAGGCTTTTTGAGAGACTTCTTTGTGATGTGTGAATACACCTCACAAGGTTACACCTTTCGCTTCATGGAGCAGTTTCCTTATGGTCTTTTCATGAAATCTGTGAAGGGATATTTGGGTGGGCATTGTGGCTAATGGTGAAAATAGAAATATCCTCGAAGAAAAACGGGAAAAAAGTTTTCTGAGAAACTACTTTATGATGTGTAAATTCATCTCATGGAATTACATGATTATTTTCATGGATTAGTTTGGTAACACTGTTTTTGGGTAATCTGAGAAGGGATACTTTGGATGACATTGAAGAATATGGTGACAAAGGAAATATCCTCAGGTAAAACTAGAAAGATTTCTGAGAAACTTCCTTATGATGTGTGAATTCACCTCACATTGTTACACCTTTCATTTCATGGGGTAGTTTTGTGGCACAGGTTTTGGGGAATCTGAGAAGAGATACTTTGAACTGCATTGAAGCAAATAGTGAAACGTAAATTGTTTGGACAAACGGAGGCAAGATGGCGCAGTTCCGGGTTCTTCACTGTCAACTTTCCTGTGCCTGGGAAAGACACGGGTCGACTGCGCAGGCGCAACCCTACCTCCGACAGAGAAGAACCGGAAGCCACCTAGCCACGCCTACTGACCCACCTATGTCCCGCCCACTGCCCTCCCACTCCCGGGCCCAGGACATAAAAGTCGCTCCCAGCGGGCGCGCGGTGCAAACTTCCTTGGCCCCTCCTCGTGCTTGGGACCCAGGAACCTCGTCCCAGAACGCCGGAGAGAACTTCCTCGGCCCTTCCTCATGCATGGGACCCAGGAACCTAGCCCAAGAACGCCGGAGATAACTTCCTCGGCCCCTCCTCGTGCGTGGGACCCAGGAACCTTGCCCGAGAACGCCGGAGCGACTTCGTCGGCCTCCACCGCCGGAGGCCGGTGAACCTCGCCCCTCCCTCAGATTGGTTTGTAAATAAAGTTTTTTTTGCCTTGCCTACTTGCCTTTTCTCTGGCATTTGCTCTGGGGTCGCATTGAAGCAAATCAGCTGGTGCCGAAACCCGGGAGGAGACCCCTCCTCAGGGCCCCCCAAGGTTCGAGGAGCCTCCTCCTTTCACGCCCCAGACGGACCAGGACCTGGACATCGTTCCCCACCTCCAAGTCTCCTAGGGGTGAGTACCTTTTGCCTCTCTCTCATATTCCTTGGCTGGAAGTCCTGTGGAGGCCCAAGGCTTTTTTTTCCAGTCACCAGGTGACCCAGGGAAGTTCCCAAAGGCAGAGACGTCTTCCCAAAGGAACTCCATTCTGTTCCGTGGGAGACCCGTCCAGGACGGAGACGTCCGCCTGGAGGTAGTCTCCATTCCGGCTCCAGGAGCCTCTCACCGGTCTCTGGTGGCTCCAAAGGACGCTTTGTAGCCAGGTACAGTTCGGTTTCCATTTCCGCCTATTGGCGAGAGGAAGGCAATGGGAAACCCCCAATCCAAAATACCTAGAGACTCCCCTTTAGGGTGTCTTCTAAAAAACCTCAAAACTTTGCAATTAGAACAAGATCTCAGGCGAAGGCGACTGGTGTTCCTCTCCACTGTGGTATGGCCACAATATAAATTAGACAATCAGTCTCAATGGCCGCCTGAGGACACTCTAGACCGTAACATTTTAACCGACCTCTGTAGTTTTTGTCAACGCTTAGGCAAGTGGTCAGAAATTAATTATATACAAGGATTTTGGGCCTTGCGTTTTCGTCCAGACCTGTGTGGCCAGTGTTCCTTGGCTCAAGTCATGTTGGCTAGGGATGCAGGCCTAACAGAGTCCGAAAAAGAGGAGTCATCTTTCCTGTCTGAGTTGCCCGAAGGCCTTACCTCCCCTCCCTCCCTTCCACTCCCGCCGTATACCCCACCTCCCCTTCCCACTTTGGCCCCACCTACTCTTTCGGCTCCACCTCCCCCTCCCGCTCTGGCGGTTGTTCAGCCTCCCTCCTCAGCCCCTCCCACCATTGTTGAGGCTACACTTCCCTCCAACACCTCGGCACTTCCGCCTGGTCATCTTAGCTCGCCTATCTCTGCCCATACCCGCTCTAAAGATTGCCTAACTGCCCCCGCTCCTACTCCCACCCTATCCAACCCCCCCCCC
>NW_016816802.1:42166-47223 GCF_001698545.2 Rhinopithecus bieti
TTTCATTGAGAAGTTTGCTAACACTTTCTTCGTTAAATCTGCAATGGGATATTTGATAGCCCGTGAGGACTATGATGAAAAAGGAAACATCCTCAGATAAAAACTAGAAAGAAGCTCTTTCAGAAACTGCTTTGTGATGCGTGAATTCATCGGACAGAGTTGCACTGTTCTGTTTATTAAGCAGTTTGATAACATTGTTTTTATGTTATCTGCACTGGGATATTTGGGAGTGCATTGAAGCCTATGGTGACAAAGGAAATACCCTCCAATAAAAACGAGAAAGAAGGTTTCTGAAAAACTTCTTTGTGATGTGTGATTTCAACTTACAGAGTTATGATTTTTTTTTCATGGAGCAGTTTGATAACACTGTTTTTGTGGAATTTGTAAAGTGATATTTGGGAGAACATTGAGGCCTATACTGATAAAGAAAATATCCTCAGAAGAAAACTAGAAAGAAGCTTTCTGAAAAACTTCTTTGTGATGTATGAATTCATCTCACAGAGTTACAGCATTCTTTCCCTGAGCTGTCTGAAAACACTGGTTTTGTGAAACCTGTAATAGGCTATTTGAGGGTGCCCTAAATCCTATGGTGACAAAGGAAATATCCTCAGATAAAAACCAAAGCGAAGCTTTCTGAGTATCTGCATTGTGATGTGTGAATCCATCTCACACAGTTACACCATTCTTTCCATGGAGAAATTTGTTAACACTTTTTTCACTTAATCTGCAAAGGGATATTCAGGAGTGAATTGAGAAATATGGTGAAAGAGCAAATATCCTCAGATAAAAACTATAAAGAAGTTATCTGAGAAACATTGAGGAATATGGTGAAAAGGGAAATATCCTCAGACAAAAACTAGAAACAAGCTTTCTGAGAAACAGCTATGTGATGTGTGAATTCATCTCACAGAGTTACACTGTTCTTTGCATTGAGCAGTGTGCTTACACTGTTTACTTGGAATCTGCAATGTGATATTTTGGAGCACATTGAAGCTGACAGAGATGAAGGAAATATCCTCCTATAAAAATTAGAAAGAATCTTTCTAAGAAACTCCTTTTTGATGTGTGAATTCTTCTCACAGAGTTACACTGGTATTTTCATTGAGAATATTGCTAACGCTTTTTTCGTGGAATCTGTGATGGGATACTCCAGAGCACGTTGAGGAATATGGTGAAAAGGAAATATCCTCAGATAAAACCTGGAAACAAGCTTTCTGAGAAACAGCTTTGTGATGTGTGAATTCATCTCTCAGAGTTACACTGTTCTTTGCACTGAGAAGGTTTGCTTACACTGTTTTCTTGGAATCTGCAATCTGATATTTCAGAGTGCATTGACACTTATAGAGACAAAGGAAATATCCTAATATAAAAACTCGAAAGAAGCTTTCTGAGAGACTTCTTTCTGATGTGTGAATTCAGCTCACAGGATTACACGATGTCTTAATGGATCAATTTGCTAGCACTGTTTTTGGGGAATCTGAGGAGGGATATTTTGGATCGCATTGAAGCGAACGGTGACAGAGGAAACATCCTTAGATAAAAATTAGAAAGAAGCTTTCTGAGGGAGTTATTCGTGATGTGTGAATTCATCTCAGAGTGTTGCACCCTTCTTCTCATGGAGCAATTTGCTAACACTGTTTTCATGGAATCTGCGAAGGGATATTTGAGAGTGCTTTGAAGCTTGTGGAGATAAAGGAAATATCCTCAGGCAATAACTAAAAAGAAGTTTTCTGAGAAACCACTTTGTGATTAGTAAATTCATGTCACAGGGTTACATGATTCCCTTCATGGGTCACTTTGCTACCACTGTTTTTGGGGAATCTGAGGAAGGATATTTTGGATAGTAATGAAGCCAATGGTGACAAAAGACACATCCTTAGATAAACTCTAGAAAGAAGCTCTGAGAAAGTTATTTATGATGTGTGAATTCATCTCACAGAGGTGCACCTTTCTTTTCATGGAGCAGTTTGCTACAACAGTTTCTGTGGAATCTGCAAAAGGATATTTGGGAGTGCAATGAGGCCCATGGTGAAATATTGTCAGGAAATATCATCAGATAAAAACTATAAAGGAGCTTTCTGATAAACTGCTTTGTGATGTTTGAATTCGTCTCACAGAATTACACTCTTCTTTCCATTGAGAAGTTGTCTAACTCTGTTGTTGTGGAATCTGCAATGGGTTATTTCATGGAGGATTGAAGCTTAGGGTGACAATGAAATGTCCACAGACAAAGGAAAAAGAAGCTTTTAGAGAAACTGTTTTTTGATCTGTGAATTCATCTCACAGATTTACAAGATTCTCTTCATGTAGAAGTTTGGTAGCACCTTTTTTGGGGAATCTTAGAAGGGATACCATTGACGCCTATGGTGACAAAGGGAGTATCCTCAGATAAAATCTAGAAAGAAGCTTTCTGAGAAATTTCGTTGTGATGTGTGAATTCGTATCACCAATTTGCACCTTTTTTCATGGAGCAGTTTGCTAACACTGTTTTTGTGGAATCTGCAAAGGGATATTTTGGAGCGAATTGAGGCCTATAGTGAAAAAGGGAATACCCTCAGATAAAAACGAGAAAGAAGCTTCCTGAGAAACCGCTTTGTGATGCGGTAATTCATCTCAGAGAGGTAAAATATTCTTTTCATGGAGCGGTTTGGTAGCACTGTTTTTGGGGAATCTAAGAAGGAATATTTTGGATCTCATTGAAGCCTATGGTGACAAAGGATATATACTCACATCAATACTAGAAAGAAGCTTTCTGAGAAAGTTCTTTGTGTTATGTGAATTCATCTCAAAGAGCTACACCTTTCTTTCATGGATCAGTTAGCTAACACAGTTTTCATGGAAACTGCAATGGGATGTTTTGGAGCATATTGAGGACTATAATGAAAAAGGAAATATCCTCAGATAAAAAGTAGAAAGAAGCTCTCTGAGAAACTGCTTTGTGATGTGTAAATTCACGTAACAGAATTATACCACTATTTTCATTGAGCAGTTTGATAACACTGTTTTCGTGGAATCTGCAATAGGACACTTGGGAGCACATTGAAGCCTATGATGATAAATGATATATCCTCAGATAAAAACCAGAAAGAAGTCTTCTGAGTAACTGCTTGTGATCTGTGAATTCATCCTACAGAGTTACACTGTCCTTTTCATTGTGTAGTTTGCTAATGCTGTTTTCTTGTAATCCACAATGGGATATTTTGGAGCACATTGAAGCTTATGGTGACAAAGAAGATATCCTCAGATAGAAACTAGAAAGAAACTTTCCGAGAAACTGCTTTCTGATTTCTGAATTCATCTCACTGAGTAACACTTTTCTTATTATGGAGCAATTTGGTAGCACTGTTTTTGGGCCATCTAAGAAGGGAAATTTTGGATCGTCTTGAAGCTTATGGTGACAAAGGAAAT
Organism: Rhinopithecus bieti; assembly: GCF_001698545.2. Classification (NCBI taxonomy): domain Eukaryota; kingdom Metazoa; phylum Chordata; class Mammalia; order Primates; family Cercopithecidae; genus Rhinopithecus; species Rhinopithecus bieti. The sequence goes on from NW_016816802.1 coordinate 45,575, forward strand.
AGCCTCAGATGAATACTAGAAAGAAGCTTTCTGTGAAATTTCTTTGTGATGTGTGAATGCATCTCACAAAGTTACACCTTTCTTTTCATGGAACCGTTTGCTAACACCGTTTTTGTGGAATCTGCAAAGGGATATTTGGGAGTGCATTGAGGCCTGTAGTAAAAAAGGAAATATCCTCAGATAATAAGTAGCAAGAAACTTTTTGAGAAACTGCTTTGTGACATGTGAATTTAGCTACAGATTTACACTGTTCTTTTCTTTGAGCAGTGTGCTAACACTGTTTTCTTGATATCTTAAATGTGATACTTTGGAGCACGTTGAAGATTATGGTGACAAAGGAAATACCCTCAGACAAAAATTAGAAAGAAGCTTTGTAAGAAACTGCTTTATGATTCGTAAGTTCATCTCACAGACCTACACGATTCTTTTCATGGATGAGTTTGATAGCACTCTTTTAGGGAAGCTGAGAATGGATATTATGGTGACAAAGGGAATATCCTCAGATAAAATCTAGAAAGAATTTTCTGAGAAAGTGTATTTGGATGTGTGAATTCATCTAAATGATTTACAACTTTCTTTTCATGGAGCAGTGTGCTAACACTGTTATCGTGGAATCTGCAAAGGGATATTTCAGAGCACACTGAGGCCTATAGTGAGAGAGCAAATATACTTAGATAAAAACTAGAAAGAAGCTTCCTGAGAAACCGTTTTATAATGTGTGAATTCATCTCACAGAGTTACAGGATGATTTTCACGGATCAGCTTGGTAGCTCTGTTTTTAGGGTATCTCAGGAGGGATATTTTGGATTTCCCTGTATCGTATGATGACAAAGAAAACATGCTCAGATAAAAACTAGAAAGCAGATTTCTGAGAAAGTTCTTTGTGATGTGTGAATTTATCTCACAGGGTTGCAACGTTCTTTTGATTGAACAGTTTGCTAACACCGTTTTCTTGGAATCCACAATGGGATGTTTCAGAGTGCATTAAAGCTTATATTGACAAAGGAAATATCCTCCGACAAAAACTAGAATGACATTTCCTGAGAAACTGCCTTCTGATTTGTGAATTACACCTCACAGAGTTACACCTGTCTTTTCTTGGAACAGTTTGGCAGCACTGTTTTTGGGGAATCTGAGAGCGATATTTTGGATCCCATTGAAGCCTACGGTGACACAGGAAATATCCTCAGATAAATACTCGAAAGAAGCTTTCTGAGAAACTGCTTTGTGATTTGTGAATTTATCACACAGAGTTACACCGTTCTTTTCATACAGCAGCTTGCTAACACTGTTTTCGTGGAAAATGCAATAGGGTGTTTGGGAGCACATTGAAGCCTATGGTGATAAAGGAAATATTCTCAGATAAAAACCAAAAAGAAGAGTCTGAGAACCTACTTTGTGATGTGAGAATACATCTCACAGGTTTACAATGTTATTTTCATTGAGCAGTCTGCGAACACTATTTTCTTGGAATCTGTAAAGGGATATTTCACAGCACATTGAAGCTTATGGTGACAAAGGGAATATCCTTGTAGAAAAATTAGAAAGAATGTTTCTGAGAAACTGCTTTCTGATGTGTGAATTCATCTCACAGAGTTACACATTACTTTCATGGAACAGTCTGTTACCACTGTTTTTCTGGAATATGA
>NW_016816802.1:48424-65413 GCF_001698545.2 Rhinopithecus bieti
CCTATGCTGACAAAGGCAATATCCTCAAATAAAAAGTAGAAAGAAATTTTCTGAGAAACTTCTTGCAGATGTGTGAATTCATTTCACAGAGTTACAACTTTCTAGTCATCAAGCAGTTTGCTAACACTGTTTTTGAGGAATCTGCAAAGTGATATTTTGGAACTCATTGAGGCCTATGGTGACAAAGGTAATATCCTCAGATAAAAACTGGATAGAATCTTCCTCAGAAAGTTCTTTGTGATGTGTGAATTCATCTCACAGAGTTACATCTTTCCTTTCATGGAACGGTTTCCTAACCCTGTTTTTGTGGAATCTGCCAAGGAATGAGTGGCAGCACTTTGAGGCTGATAGTGAAAAATGAAATAACCTCAGATAAAACCTAGAATGAAGCTTTCTGAGAATCGGCCTTGTTACGTGTAAGTTCATCTCACAGAGTTACACAGTTCTTTTCAAACATCAGTCTGCTAAAACTGTTTTTGTGGAAACTGCAATAGAATGTTGAGAGTGCTTTGAAGCATATGGTGACAAAGGAAATACCCTCAGATAAAAACTGAAAAGAAGTTTTTTAAAACTGCTTTGGATGTGTGAATTCAACTCACAGATTTACACTATTCAATTCATGGATCACTTTATTAGCAATGCTTTTTGGAAATCTGAGAAGTGAAATTTTGGATTGCATTGAATCCTATTGTGATAAGGAAATATACTCTGAGAAAAACCAGAAAGAAGCCTCCTGAGAAATTTCTTTGTGATGTGTGAATTCATCTCGCAGTATTTCACGTTTCTCTTCGTGAAGAAGTTTCCTAACACTGTTTTCATGGAATCTACTAAAGGATATTTGGGAGCGAATTGAAAGAAATATTGTCAGATAAAAACTAGAAAGAATTGTTCTGAGAAACTGAATTGTGATGTGTGAATGCATCTCTCAGAGTTGTACTATTCTCTTCATTGATCAGGTTGATAACACTGTTTTTTTTTTTTTTAATCTGCAATGGTACATTTCTTAGTGCAATGAAGCTTATGGTGACAAAAGAAATATCCTCAGATAAACACCAAAAAGAAAGTTTCTGAGAAACTCCTTTGGATGTGTGAATTCATCTCACAAAGTTACACAATTATTTTCTTGGATCACTTTATTAGCACTGATTTCAGGGAATCTCAGAAGGGATAATTTTGCTCACATTGCAGCCTATGGTGACAAAGGAAATATCCTCAGATAAAAACTGGAAGGAAGCTTTCTGAGAAAAGTTCTTTGTGATGTGTGAATTCATCTCACAGAGTTACCCCTTTCTTTTCATGCAGCAGTTTGCTAACACTGTTTTCATGGAATCAGCCAATGGATATTTGGCAGCACTTTGAGGCCCATAGTGAAAAGGGAAATATCCTCAGATAAAAACCAGAAAGAAGCTTTCTGAGAAACTGCTTTGTGATGTGTGAATATATCTCACAGAGTTACAGTGTTCTTTTCATTGAGCAGTCTGCTAACACTGTTTTCTTGGAATCTGCAAAGGGATATTTTAGAGTGCATTGAAGCCAATGGTGACAAAAGAAATACATTCAGATAAATAGTGAAAGAAAGCTTTCTGAGAAACTGCTTTGGATATGTGAATTCATCTCACAGAGTTACACGATACGTTTCTTGGATCACTTTGCTAGCCCTGCTTTTGGGGAATCTGAGAAGGGATATTTTGGATTGCACTGAAGCCTATGGTGATGAAGGAAATATCTGCACATAATCAAAAGAAACCTTCTGAGAAACTGCTTTGTGATGTGTGAATATATCTCACAGAGTTACAGAGTACTTTTTATTCAGCTTTCTGCTAACACTATTTTCTTGGAATCCCCAAAATGATATTTCAGAGCGCATTGAAGCTTATTATGACAAAGATAATATCCTCAGAGACCAACTAGAATGAAGGTTTCCGAGAAATTTCTTTGTGATGTGTGAATTCATCTCACAGAGTTACACAGTCCTTTCATGCAGCAGTTTGTTACCTTTGTTTTTGGAGTATCAGAGAAGGGATACTTTGGATCGCATTGAAGCCTATGCTGGCAAAGGAAATATCCTCAAAGAAAAACTAGAAAGAAGCTTTCTGAGAAACTTCTTTGTGATGTTTGAATTCATCTCACAGAGTTACACGATTCTATCATTGATCACTTTGTTAGCACTGGTTTTGGGGAATCTGAGAAGGGATATTTTGGATCGTATTGAAGCCTATGGTTACAAGGGAATATACTCCAATAAAACCTGGAAAGAAGCTTTCTGAGAAGCTTCTTTGTGATGCTCAAATTCATCTCACAGTGTTTCCCCTTTCTCTTCATGAAGCACTTTGCTAACAGTGTTTTTGTGGGATCTTCAAAGTGATATTTTGGAGTGCATTGAGGCCTATGGTGAAAAGGAAATACCCTCAGACAAAACTAGAAAGAAGTTTTCTGAAAACTGCATTGTGATGTGTGAATACATCTTACAGAGTTATACTGTTCTTTTCATTGAGCAGTTTGCTAACACTGTTTTCTTGGAATCTGCAATGGGATATTTCTTAGCACAGTGAAGCATATGGTTACAAAGAAAATATCCTGAGATAAAAACTGGAAAGAATCTTTCTGAGAAACATCTTTGTGATGAATTAATTCATCTCACAATGTTACACCTTTCTCTTCATGAAGCCGTTTGCTAAGACTGTTTTCATGGAATCTGCAAGGGGATATTTTTTAGTGCATTGAAGCCTGTGGTGAAAAAGGAAATATCCTCAGATAAAAACAAGAAAGAAACTTTCTGAAAAACTGCATTGTGATGGGTTAATTCAACTCACATAGTTATACCGTCCTTTTCATTGAGCAGTCTGTTAACACTTTTTCTCGTGAAATCTGTGTTAGGATATTTTGGAGAGCATTGAAGCCTACGGTGACAAAAGAAATATCCTCAGAGGCAAACTAGAAAGAAGCTTTCTTAGAGACTGCTTTATGATGGGTTAATTCATCCCACAGAATTACACCATTCTTGTTATTAAGCAGTTTGCTAACACTGTTTTTGTGGAATCTGCGTTAGGATATTTGGGAGCACATTGAAGTCTATGGTGACAAATAAAATATCCTCAGATAACAATCGAAAAGAAATTTCTGAGAAATTGCCTTGCATGTGTGAATTCATCTCACAGACTTACACTGTTATTCCCTTACAGCAATTTGCTTACAATGTTTTCATGGAAAATTCAATAGGATGTGTGGGAGGGCATTGAAGCCTATGGTGATAAAGGAAATATCCACAGTTAAAAACCAAAAAGAAGCCTTCTGCGAAACTGCTTTGTGATGTGTGAATACATCTCACAGAGTTACAGTGTTCTGTTCATTGATCAGTTTGCTAACACAGTTTTCTTGGAATCTGCAATTCAATATTTCTTAATGCAATGAAGCTAATGGTGACAAAGGAAATATCCTCAGATAATAAATAGGCAGTAGCTTTCTGAGAAACTGCTTTGTGATGGGTTAATTCATCTCACAGAGTTGTACCACTGTTTTTACTGAGCAGTCTGCTAACCATGTTTTCCTGAAATCTGCGTTAGGATATTTGGGAGCAAGTTGAAGCCTACGGGGACAAAGGAAGTATGCTCTGATAAAAACCAAAAAGAAGCTTTCTGAGAAACTTCTTTGGATGTGCAAATTCATCTCGTGGAGTTACATGATTCTTTTCATGGATCAATTTGATAGCACTGTTTTTGAGAAATCTGAGAAGGGATATTTTGGATCGCATTGAAGCCTAAGGTGACAAGGAAATTTCCTCAGGTAAAACTGGAAAGAAGCTTTCTGAGAAAGTTCTTTAAGATGTCTGAATTCATCTCACAGAGTTACACCTTTCTTTTCATGGAGCAGTTTGCTAACACTGTTTTCATTGATTCTGCAAAGGGATATTTGGGAGCACTTTGAGGCGTATAGTGAAAAAGGAAATATCCTCAGATAAAAANACGAAACTTTCCGAGAAACAACTTTGTGATTTGTGCATTCATCTCACAGAATTACACCACAATTTCGTGGAGCCGTTGGCTAGCAGTGTTGCTGTGGAATCTGAAGAGGTATATTTTTGATGCGTTGAAGCCTATGCTGACAAAGGAAATATCCTCAGATAAAAACCAGAAAGAAGCTTTCTGAAAAACTGTTTTGGAAATGTGAATTCATCTCACAGATTTATTACACTTTCATGGAGACGTTTGCTAGCACTGTTTTTGTGGAATCTGAGAAGGGATATTTTGGATTGCTTTGAAGACTATGGTGACAAAGGAAATATCCTCAGATAAAAACTAGAAAGAAGCTTTCTATGAAACTGCTTTGTGATGTGTGAATTCGTCTCACAGAGTTACACCCCTCTTTCATGATGGAATTTGCTAACACTGTTTTGTGGATGCACAGAAGTTATATTTTGGATAGCATGGAATCCTATAGTGAGAAATGAAATATCCTGAGATAAAAATTGTACAGAAGCATTCTCAGAAATAAGCTCTCTGAGAATATCTCTGCAATTTGTGAATTCATCTCACAGAGTTACACCACTCTCTCATGTAGCCATTGGATAGCAGTGTTTTTGTGGAATGTGAGAAGCTATATTTTTGATTGCTTTGAAGTCTGTGGTAACAAAGCGAATATAATCAGATATAAACCAGAAAGAAGCTTTCTGAGAAACTGCTTTGTGACGTGTGAATTCATCTCATAAATTAACAACACTCTTTCATGGAAGAGTTTGGTAGCACTGATTTTCTGGAATCACAGAAGTGATATCTTGGATAGCATTGAATTCCATGGTGAAAAATGGAATTTCTTCAGATAAAAACTGGAGAGAAGTCTTCTCAGAAACTGCTTTGTGGAGTTTGAATTCATCTCACAGAGTTACAACACTGCTTTCATTGAGAACTTTGCTAACACTGTTTTCGCAGAATCTGCAATGAGATATTTGTGAGCACACTGAGGCCTGAAATATCCTCCGATTAAAAACAAGAAAGAAGCTTTCTGAGAAACCGATTTCTGATGTGTGAATTCATCTCACAGAGGTACACTACTCCTTCATGGAACCGTTTGCTAGCAATGATTTTGTGGAATCTGAGAAGGGATATTTTTGATCATATTGAAGACTATGGTGACAAAGGAAATATCCTCAGATAAAAGCCAGAAAGAAGCTTTCTGAAAAACTGCTATGTGATGTGTCAATTCCACTCACAGAGTTACATCACTCATTCATAGAGTCATTGGCTAGCAATGTTTTGTGGAATATGAGAAGTAATATTTTGGATCACTTTGAAGCCTATGGTGGCAAAGGAAATATTCTCAGGTAAAAACTAGAAAGAAGCATTCTGAGAACCTACTTTGTGATGGGTGAATGCATCTCACAGACATGCAGCACTTTTTCATGGAGCAGTTTGCTAGCACTCTTTTTGTGGAATCACAGAAGTGATATTGTGGATAGCATAGAAGTCTATGGTGAGAAATGAAATATCCTCAGATAAAAACCGAACAGAAGTCTTCTCAGAAACTGCTTTGTGGTGTGTGAATTCATCTCACAGAGTTACACCATTGCTTTCATTGAGAAATTAGTAAACACTGTTTTTGCAGAATCTGCAATTAGATAAACGGGAGTGCATTGAGGCCTGTGTTTAAAAAGGAAATATACTCGGATAAAATGAAGAAAGAAGCCTTCTGAGAAACTACTTTGTGATGTGGGAATTTATCTCACAGCGTTAAACAACCCTTTCATGGAGCAGTTTCTAGCACTGTTTTTGTGGCATCTGAGAAGGGATATTTTGGATGCCTATGAAGCCTATTGTGACAAAGAAAATATCCTCAGATAAAAATTAGAAAGAAGCCTTGTGAGAAACTGCTCTGTGATGTGTGAATTCATCTCACAGAATTACACTACTCTTTCATGGAGCCATTTGTAACCACTGTTTTTTTGGAATCTGAGAAGTGATATTTTTTATTGCTTTGAAGCCTATGGTGACCAAGGAAATATCCTTAGATAAAATCCAGAAAGAAGCTTTCTGAGAAACTGCCTTGTGATGTGTGAATCCATCTCACAGTGTTACACAATTCTTTCATGGAGCTGGTTGCTAGCACTGTTTTTGTAGAATATGAGAAGGGATATTTTTGATCACTTTGAAGCCTATGGTGACAAAGGAAATATCCTCAGATAAAAACCAGAAAGAAGCTTTTTGAGAGGCAGCTGTGTGATTTGTGAATTCATCTCACAGAGTTACACCACTCTTTCATGAAACCATTGGCTAGCACTGCTTTTGTGAAATCTGAGAATGGATAGTTTGAAACGCATTGAAGCCTATGGTAACAAAGGAAATAACCTCAGATAAAAACCAGAAAGAAGGTTTCTGAGTAACTGCTTTGTGATGGGTGAATTCATCTCACAGTGTTACAAAACTCTGTCATGGATCCGTTTGCTAGCACTGTTTTTGTGGAATCTGAGAGGTGATATTTTGGATCACTTTGAAGCCTATGGTGACAAAGGAAATATTCTCTGGTAAAAACTAGAAAGAAGTTTTCTGAGAAACTGCTTTGTGATGTGTGAATTCAACTCACAGAGATACACTACTCTTTCCTGGAGGAGTTTGCTAGCACTGTTTTTGTGGAAGTATAGAAGTGACATTTTCAATAGCATAGAATCCTATGGTGAGAAATGAAATTTCTCAGGTAAAAACTACAGAGAAGCCTTTCCAGAAATGCTTTGTGGTGTGTGAATTCATCTCACAGAGTTACACCATTGCACTCATTGAGAAATTTGCTAACACTGTGTTTGCAGAATCTGCTATGACATATACGGGAGTGCATTGAGGCCTGTGTGTAAAAAGGAAATATCCTCAGAAAAAAAAGAAGGAGGAAGCTTTCTGAGAAACTACTTTTTGATGTGTGAATTCATCTCACAGTGTTACACAACACTTTCATGGAGTGGTTTGCTGGCACTGTTTTCTTGGAATCTGAGAAGGGACATTTTGGATCTCTTTGAAGCCTATTGTGACTAGGAAATATCCTCAGATAAAAACCAGAAAGAAGCTTTCTAAGTAAATGCTTTGTGATGTGTGAATTCACCTCACAGAGTTACACTACTCTTTCATGGAGTGGTTTGCTAGCACTGATTTTGTGGAATCTGAGAAGGGATATTTTTTATTGCTTTGAAGGCTATGATGACAAAGGAAATATCCACAGGTAAAATTCAGAAAGAGGTTTTCTGAAAAACTGACTTGTAATTTGTGAATTCATATCAAAGTGTTGCACAACTCCTTCCTGGAGCCGTTTGCTAGCACTGTTTTTGTGGAATTAGAAAGGATATTTTGGATCACATTGAAGCCTATTGTGACAAAGGAAATATCCACAGATAAAAAGCAGAAAGGACTTTTCTCAGAAACAGCTTTGTGATTTGTGAATTCATCTTACAAAGTTACACCACCCTTTCGTGTAGCCGTTGGCTAGCACTGTTTTGTGGAATCTGAGAAGGGATATTTTTTATTGATTTGAAGCCTATGTTGACAGCAGAAATATCCTCTGATAAAAACTACAAAGAAGCTTTCCGAGAAACTGCTTTGGTATATGTGAATTCATCCCACAGGTTTACACTACTGTTTCATGGAACCGATTGCTAGGACTGTTTTTGTGGAATCTGAGAAGGGATATTTTGGATTGCTTTGAAGCCTATGGTGACAATGGAAGTATCCTCTTATAAAAACAAAAAGAAGCTTTCTGAGAAGCTCCTTTGGGATGTGTGTATTCATCTCACAAATTAACAACATTCTTTCATGGATGAATATGGTAGCACTGTTTTTGTGGAATCACAGAAGTGATATCTTGGATAGCATTGAATCCCTTGGTGAATAATCAAATATCCTCAATTAAAAACTGGAGAGAAGCCTTCTCAGAAACTGCTTTATGGTGTGCCAATTCATCTCACAGAGTTACAACACTGCTTTCTTTGAGAAGTTTACTAACACTTTTTTCACACAATCTGCAGTGAGACATACGGGAGCACATTGAGGCCTGAAATATCCTCAGAGAAAAACAAGAGAGAAGCTTTTTGAGAAACTGCTTTGTGATGTGTGAATTCAACTCAGAGTTACACTAATCTTTCATGGAGCCGTTTGCTAGCACTGTTTTTGTGGAATCTCAGAAGGTATAATTTTGATTGCTTTGAAGCCTATGGTGACAAAGGAAATATCCGCAGATAAATTCCAGCAAAAAAGCTTTCTGAAAAACTGCTTTGTAATGTGTGAATTCATCTCAGAGTGTTACACAACTCTTTCATGGATCCGTTTGCTAGCACTATTTTTGTGGAATCTGAGAAGTGATATTTTGGATCACTTTGAAGCCTATGGTGACAAAGGAAATATCCTCAGATAAAACTTGAAAAGCTTTTATGGTAAACTGCTTTGGGGAGCAGTGTATCATCCCAAGAGATACACCTTTGGGGGTTACATTGAGCATTTTGCTTAACATGTTTGCCTTTTTTTTTCTTTTCTTTTTTTTTTTTTTTGAGACGAGGAGTCTCGCTCTGGTCACCCAGGCTGGGGTGGCAGTGGCGGATCTCAGCTCACTTGCAACCTCCGCCTCCCAGGTCCACATTCTCCTCTCTCAGGCCTCCCGGCTAACCACTGTTTTTCATGGGAATAATGCCATGGGATATTCTGAGGGGGCATTGAGTCCTACAGTGAACTTAATTCATAGATAAATACGGGAGGGAGGCCTTTCTGAGAAGTTAGTTTTGTGATATGTGATTCATCTCACAGAGCTTACACTACTCTTTTCCTTGAGAAGTTTCCAAACACATTGTCACGTTCTGCAATGGAGAATAGGGAGTTGCATTAAGGCCTGAAAGTATTTCTCAGATAAATCAGAAAGGGAGCTTTCTGAGAAACCAGGCCTTGTGATGTGTGTGTTACACCCTTTTCTTGTAGTTCATTGTAGAATATTTTTGTGGGATCTGAGAAGTGACATTTTTTTATCCACTTTGAAGTGTATGTTGACAAAGGGAAATATCCTCTGACAAAAACTTGAAAGAAGCCTTCTTGAGAAACTGCTTTTGTGATGGGGGAGTTTCATTTCACAGAGTTTACATACCTTTCATGGAGCTGTATGCTAACCTGTTTTTGTGGAATCTGAGAAGGGGGATATTTTTGATCGCTTTGAAGCTACTGTGACAAAGGACATATTCTGATAAAATCCAGATAGAAGCTTTCTGGGAAACTGCTTTCTTGATGTGGGAATTTCATCTACTGTGTTACACAACTCTTTTCATTGAGCCGTTTGCTAGCACTGTTTTTGTGGAATCTGGAAGTGATATTTTGGGATCACTTTGAAAACCTTATGGTGACGTAGGAAATATCCTCAGAAAAAGTAGAAAAAGCCTTCTGAGGAACTGCTTCATGATGTTGTGAATTCATCTTACAGTGTTACACTACTCTTTTCATGGTCCATTTGCAGCACTGTTTTTGTGGATTCTGAGGGAAGGGATAGCTTTGATTTGATTGAAGCCTATGGTGACAAGGGGAAATATCTCAGTAAAATCAGAAAAAGCTTTCTTGAGTACATTTCATGATTTATGAGTTTATCTCACAGAGTTACACCCTCTCTCAATGGGCTATTGGCTAGCACTGTTCTTGTGGAATCTGAGACGGGATATTTTGGATCACTTTGAAGTCTATGGTGACAAAAGGAATAACCCCAGATGAAGACAGAAAGAAGCTTTTGAGAAACTGCTTCTGTGACGTGTTGAATTCTCTCACAGGTTACACTTACTCTTTCTTGAGCCATTGTTGCATGTTTTTGTGGAATTGGAGAAGGGATAATTTCTGATCACTTTGAAGGGGCCTATGGTGACAAGGGAATATGTGGCAGATAAAATCCAAAAACAGCTTTCTGATAACTGGCTTTGTAATGTGTGAATTCTTCTCAAAGTGTTACAAACTCTTTCATGGAGTCTTGGCTGCACGTTTTTTGTGGAATCTGAGAAGGGATAATTTTTATCACTTTGGAGCCCTATGGTTCCAAAGGAAGTATCCCTCCGAGAAAAACTAGAAAGAACTTCTGAGAAACTGCTTTGTGATGTGTGATTCATCTTCAGAGTTTTACACCTTTTTCTTTTCATGAGCAGTTTGCTAACCACTATTTTCGGCAGAATCTCAAAGGGATATTGGGAGGCCCTTTTTTTGAAAAGGAAATATCCTCATACAAAAATTAGAGGGAAGCTTTCTGAGAAATGCCTTTTTGGATTTGTGGAAATTCATTCTCACAGTGTTACCCCGTTCTTTTCAGGGAGCAGTTTGTTTAGCACTGTTTTTTGGAATCCACAATGGGTTATTTTGGGAGTGCATTGAAGCTTATGGTGAAAAGGAAATATCTACATAAAAACTAGAAGAAGGCTTCTGAGAAAGTCCTTTGTGATATGTTAATTCATTTTAAGAATTACCCATTTTTTTCCATGGAGCAGTTTGTTAGTACTGTTTTGGGGTTATATGAGGAGGGAAATTTTGGTCGGGTGACAAATGAAATATCTAGACAAAAACTACAAAGAAGCATTCTGAGAAACTTCCTTTGGGATGTATGGAATTCATCTCACAGAGTTCCACTGTTCTTTTCTTTGAGCAGATTGCTAACCACTGGTTTTCATGGAATCCTGCAATAGGGATATATTGAAGCCTATGGTGACAAAGGTAATAGCCTCATATAAAAACGGAAAAGAAGCTTTCTGAGAATCTGCTTTGTGATGTGTCAATTTGTCTCACAGAGATACACTGCTCTTTTCATTGAGCAGTTTGCTAACACTATTTTCATTTAATCTGCTCTAGGATTTTTGAGAGCATATTGAAACCTATGGTGACAAATTAAATATCCTCAGATTAAAACCGAGAAGAAACTTTCTGGAAAAACACTTTATGATGTGTCAATTTATCTCACAGAGTTGCACCATTCCTTTCATTGAGAAGTTTGCTAACACTATATGCTGGAATTTGTAATGGGATATTTCAGAGCACATTGAAGTTTATGGTGACAAATGAAATATCCTCAGACAAAAACTAGAGAGAAGGTTTGTGAGAAACCACTTGGTGATGTGTTATTTCTGTTCACAGAGTTACATGGTTCTTTTCATGGATCAGTTTGGTAGCACTGTTTTTGGGAAATCTGAGAAGGGATATTTTGGATCACATTGAAGCCAATGGTGAGAAAGCAAATAACCTCAGACAAAAATGAAGAAGAAGCTTTCTGAGAAGCATTTTTGTGATGTGTGAATTTATCTCATGGAGTTACACCCCTCTTTTCATGGGGAAGTTTGCTAACACTATTTTCATGAAATCTGCATTAGCATCGTCCAGAGCTCATTGAGGACTATAGTGAAAAAGGTAATATCCTCATGCTAAAATTTGAAAGAAACTTCCTGAGAAACCACTTTGTGAAGAGCTATTTCATCTCACAGAGGTACACAAACATTTTCATGAATCAGATTGTAGCAGTGTTTTTGGGGTATTTGAGAAGGGATATTTTGGATCTCATTGAAGCCTAAGGTGACAAAGGAAATATCTTCAGATAAAAAGTATAAATAATCTTTCTGAGAAAGTTCTTTGTGATGTGTGAATTCATCTCACAGAGTTAAACCTTTCTTCTGATGGACCAATTTGATAACACTGTTTTTGTGGAATCTACAGTAGAATATTTGGGATTGCATTGAATCCTATGGTGACAAATTAACTATCTGCAGATAAAAACTTAAAAGATGCTTTCTGTGAAACGATTTGTGATGTGTGAATTCACCTCACAGTGTTACACCATTCTTTTCATTGAGAAGTTTGCGAAAGCTTTTTTCAATTACTCTTCAATGGGATATTCGAGAGCACATTGAGGAATATGGTGAAAAAGTAAATATCCTCAGATAAAACTAGAAAGAAATTTCTTCGAAACTGCGTTGTGATATGTGAATTCATTGCACAGAGTTATACCATTTTTTTCATGGAACTGTTTGGTAGCACTGTTTTTGGGGAATCTGGGAGGGAATATTTTGGATGGCATTGAAGCCAGTGGTGACAAAGCAATTCCCCTCAGATAAGAACTAGAAAGAAGCTCTCTGAGAAATTTCTAGGTGATGTGTGAATTCATCTCACAGGGTTACACCTTCGTTTTCAGGGAGCAGTTGCTAACACTGTTTTTCTGCAATCTGCAAAGGGATATTTGGGAGTGCATTGTGAACTATGGTGAAAAAGGAAATATCCTCAGGTAAAAACTAGAAAGAAGCTTTCTGAGAAACAGCTTTGTGATGCATGAATTCCTCCAACAGAGATACACCTCTGTTTTCATGGAGCAGGTTTATAGCACTGTTTTTGCAGAACCTCAGAATGGGATATTTTAATTGCATTGAAGCCTATGGTGTCAAAGGAAATATCCTCTGACAAAAACTAGAAAGAAGTTTTGAGAAAGTTCTCTGTGATGTGTGAATTCATCTCACAGAGTAACACCTTTCATTTCATGGAGCAGTTTTCTAACACTGTTATTGTGGAATCTGCAAAGGGATATTTGGGAGTTCATTGAGGTCTATAGTGAAATAGGAAATATCCTCCTATAAAAAGGGGAAAGAAGCATTCTGAGAAATTGATTTGTGATGTGTTAATTCCTCTGACAGACTTACACGAGTCTTTTCATGGAACATTTGGTGGCACGGTTTTTTGGGAATCTGAGAAAGCATATTTTAGAATGCATTGAAGCATGTGTTGACAAAGGAAATATCCTCAGAAAAACACTAGAAAGAAACATTCTGGGAAAGTCCTTTGCAATGTTTGAACCCATCTCACAGAGTTACACCATTCTTTCCATATTTCAGTTTGATCACACGTTCCTTTGAAATCTGCAATAGGATATTTGGGAGCACATTGAAGCCAATATTGACAAAGGAAATATCCTCAGATAAAAACGAGAAAGAAGCTTTCTGAAAAACTGCTTTGTGATGTGTGAATTCATCTCACAGAGATACATCTTTCTTTTCATGGGGCAGTGCACTAACATGGTTTTCTTGGGGTCTGCAATGTGATATTTTGGTGGACATTGAAGATTATGGTGACAAAGGAAGTATCCTCAGACAAAACCTAGAAAGAAGCCTTCCGAGGAAGTTCTTTGTGATCTGTGAATTTATCTCACAGAGGATCACCTTTGTTTCCATGGAGCAATTTCCCAACACAGTTTTCATGGAATCTGCAAAGGGATATTTGGGAGTGCATTGAGGTCTATGGTAAAAAAGGAAATATCCTCAGATAGCATCTAGATAAAGGTTTTCTGAGAAACCGCTTCGTGATGTGGATATTTTATTTTATTTTATTTTACTTTTCTCTCTGAAAAGCACTACTTTATTTCATGTGCAAATATAAAATATTTTCCCAGCACTCTTTTAATTAATCTGGAGAAATACAAAATAAAATGTCATTAATGATTTACATGGAGAAAGAATTATCCTAGAGGGTTCAGGTATGTTGTCCATTTTGAATAAAGGTGCATGAATTGGACTGAAATAACCTGTTTCATCCATCTTTAATACCAACCATTAGCCCAGAACTGGGCCGGGAATTCTTGGACCTCCACAAAATAAGTAACATGAAGATAGAATATCCATACTCAGGGAGCTTCCAGACAAATTAAGGAGGTAAGAGATGTTCATAGAATTATTACTAAGCTATAAACTTTGACTTTGAGTGTCAAAGAAGTTTCATTAAGAGGAATTCACTTTGTCTAAAACTGTGGAGCGTATCTTCACAGAGGGTGGAACATGAGAGTACAGAAAATGAATAAGACATTTTTAAGGTTAGAGGATGGGAAACAGGAAGGCAAAACTATGGAAACACAACTGTGGTTACAGCCTGAATGAGACATCCATTTTAAAAGTTTTTGTCTATAAACTGACTTCTACCATAAGCCCTTTTGATTTTAAAATATCAAGCAGAATGTATAAAGCTAACTATGGAAAGTTAATAGGGCAATGCCAGGGTAGCCTTGTTTTACCCATTTCATGTATGGTCCCACTTGGGCTGCTGAAAAGGAACTTGGTCCTGGGATGGGTGATGAACATCTATGGTTCATCTACCTCTGACTGAATTCCAAAATCAAACGTGATTTTTCAAATATACCCTCTTACTTTGGATTCGTTCATTCTTTTCCCTTCCATTCATCTTGAAAATTAAGAGTTGAGTATTGACATGTAATGTGTGCTGACCCCTTTCCAGAATAAAGATGAGATCTAATTCTTTTTTTATAGTTAAAGTTTTCTTTCTAACTCAATGAAACCATTAGAAAACTGTGCATCTGAACTGTAGTATTTTAGTCTTTCATGAAGCTGTTTTCTTTTTATTTCGAGGATTATTTATTTATTTATTTATTTATTTTTTATTATACTTTATGTTCTAGGGTACATGTGCACAACGTGCAGGTTTGTTACATATGTGTACTTGTACCATGTTGGTGTGCTGCACCCATCAACTCGTCAGCACACTTCAACTGGTCATTTACATCAGGTATAACTCAATACCATCCCCCCCTTCCATACTCCCCATAATAGGCCCTGGTGTGTTATATTCCCCTAACAGAGTCCAAGTGATCTCATTGTTCAATTCCCATCTATGAGTGAGAAGATGTGGTGTTTGGTTTTCTGTTCTTGTGATAGCTTGCTGAGAAAGTTCTTTGTGATGTGTGAATTCATCACACAGATTTATACCTTTCTTTCCTTGGAGAGGTTTGCTAAGACTGTTTTCATGTAATCTGCAAAAGGATTAATGGGAGCACACTGAGGCCTATAATGAAAAAAGGAATATCCTCAACTTTCTTTCCAGTGAACAGTTTGCTAAAACTGTTTTCATGTAATACTCAAGGGGATATTTGGGAGCGCATTGAGGCCTATGGTGAAAAACTAAATATCCTCAGATAGAAACCTAAAAGAAGCGTTCTGAGAAACTGCTTTGTGAGGTGTGAATTCATCTGATACTGTTACACTTTTCTTTTCATTGAGCAGTTTTTTCACACTGTTTTCTTGGAATCTGCGGTGGTATATTTCAGAGTAAATTGAAGTCTATGTAGAAAAAGTAATTATCCTCAGTTAAAACAAGAAAGAAGCATTCTGAGAAACTTCTTTGTGATGTGTGAATTCATCTCACGTAGTTACACTATACTTTTCATTCAGCAGTTTGCTAACACTGTTTTCTTGGAATGTGCAGTGGGATACAACAGAGCACATTGAAGATTATGGTGACAAAAGAAATATCCTCGGATAAAAACTAAAAATAAGCTTTCTGAGAAACTGCTTTGTGATATCTGAATTCTTCTCACAGAGTTACAATGTTTTTTTCATTGAGAAGTTGGCTAAAACTTTTCTCGTAAATCTGCAGTGGGATATTCAGGCGCACATTCAGGAATATAGTGAAAAGGAAATGTACTCAGATAAATTTAGAAAGAAATTTTCTGAGAGACAGCATTGTGATATGTGAATAACACTTTTCTCGTTTAATCTGCAGTGGGATATTCAGGCACACATTCAGGAATATAGTGAAAAGGAAATATCCTCAGATTAATATTAGAAAGAAAGTTTCTAAAAACAGCTTTGTGATGTGTTAATTCATCTCACAGAGTTGCACAATTATTTTCATGGATCATTAGTAACACTGTTTTTGGGGAATCTGAGAAGGCATATTTGGATCGCATTGAAGCCTGTGTTGACAAAGGAAATATCATCAGATAAAAACTAGAAAGAATCTTTCTGAGAAAGTTCTTTGTGATGTGTGAATTCATCTCAAAGAGTTACACATTCCTTTTCGTGAATCAGTTTCCTAACATTGTTTTCATGGAATTTGCAAAGGGATATCTGGGATCAGTTTGAAGCCTATAGTGAAAAAGGAAGTATCATCAGAAAAAAACGAGAAAGAAGCTTTCCGAGAAATTGCTTTGTGATATGTGAATTCATCTCACAGTTTTACACAGTTCTGTACAATAAGTAGTTTGATAACACTGTTTTCGTGGAATCTGCAATATGATATAGTTGAATGCATTGAAGCCTATGGTGACAAAGGAAATATCCTCTGATAAAACCAAAAGATACTTTCTGAGAAACTGCTTTGTGATGTGTGAATTCATCTCACAGAGTTGCACTCTTCCTTTAATTGAGCAGTATGCTGACACTATTTCCTTGGAATCTGCAAAGGCATATTTCAGAGCCCATTGAGGCTTATTGTGACAATGGAAATATCCTCAGAGAAAAATTGGAAAGAAGTTTTATGAGAAACCGCTTTGTGGTGTGTTAATTCATCACATAGAGTTACACGATTCTTTTCATGAAGCAGTTTCACAGAGTTTTGGGGGAATCTGGGAAAGGATATTTTGGAACGTATTGAAGCCTATGTTGAAAAGGAAATGTCATCAGATAAATCTAGAAAGACGCTTTCTGAGAAAGTTATTTGTGGTGTATGCAATTCATCTCACAGAGTTACAACTTTTTCAATGGAGCAGTTTGTTAAAACTGTTTTCGTGTAATCTTCAAGGGTATATTTCAGAGCGCATGATGAAAAACTAAATATCCTCAGATAAAACCAAAAGAAGCATTCTGATAAACTATTTTTTGATGTGTGAATTCATCTCACAGTGTTACACTGCTCTTTTCATTGAGCAGCTTGCTAACACTGTTTTCTTGGAATCTGCAATGATATATTTTAGAGTGCATTGAACTCTATGGTGAAAAACTAAATATCCTCAGATAAAAACTAGAGAGAAGCTTTTTGAGAAACTGCTTTATGATGCATGAATTCATCTCACAGAGTTACACCGTTTTTTCAATGAGCTGTTTTGAAAACACTGTTTTTGTGGTATCTGGAACGGGATATTTGGGAGCACTTTGTGGTCTATGGTGAAAAGAAAATATCCTCACATAAAACTTGAAAGAAACTTTCTGAGAAACTGCTTTTGATGTGTGAATTCATCTCACAGAGTTACACC
>NW_016816802.1:68241-78384 GCF_001698545.2 Rhinopithecus bieti
GAGAGCAGATATTTATGAACACATTGAAGTCTACAGTGAAAAAGAAATATACTCCTATTTGAACTAGAAATGAAGCTTTCTGAGAAACTGCTTTGTGATGGGTGAACTCATCTCAGAGAGTTCCACCTTTCTTTTCATGGAGCAGTTTGTTAGCACTGTTTTGGTGGAATCTGCAGAGGGATACTTGGGAGCACATAGAGGTCTAAGGTGAAAAAAGAAAATTTTCAGGTAAAACTGGAGAGAAGATTTCTGAGACACTCTTTGTGATGTGTGCATTCATCTCATAGAGCTAAAAGTTTCTATTGAGGGAACACTTTGGTATTACTGTTTTGTGGTTTTGAGAAGGGATATTTGGAAGCACATTGCAGTCTATAGTGGAAAAGGAAATATCCTCAGATAAAAACTAGAAAGAAGGTTCCTGAGAAACTGCTTTGTGATGAGTCAATTTATCTCACAGAGTTTCATCATTCCTTTCATGGAGCAGTTTGTTAGCACTGTTTTTGTGGAATCTACAGAGGGATAATTGGGAGCGCATAGAGGCCTAAACTGAAAAAAGAAATTTCTTCAGGTAACAACAAGAAAGAAACTTTTGGAGAAAGTCCTTCATGATGTGTGCATTCATCTCCTAGAGCTAAACGTTTCTCTTGAGGGAGCACTTTGGCATCACTGTTTTTGTGGTGTCTGAGAAGGGATATTTGGGAGCACATTGAAGCCTATGGTGGAAAAGGAAATATCCTCATATAAAAACTAGAAAGAAGCTTTCTTCAAAAGTGTTTTGTGATATGTTAATTCATGTAACAGAGTTACACGATTATTTTCATGGATCACTTTGGTAGCACTGTTTTTGGGGAATCTAAGAACAGATATTTTGGATCACATTGAAGCCTACGGTGACAAAGCAATATCCTCATAAAAACTAGAAACAAGCTTTCTGAGAAAGTTCTTTGTGATGTGTGAATTCATCTCACAGAGTTACACCTTTCTCTTCATGGAACAGTTTTCTGACACTGTTTTTATGGAATCTGCAAAGAGATATCTGGGAGCGCATTGATGTCTATGGCGAAAAGGGAAATATTCTCAGATAAAAACTAGAAAGAAGGTTTCTGAGAAGCTGCAATCTGATGTGTGAATGTATCTCACAGGGTTACATTGTTCTTTTACTAGAGCAGTTTGCTAACACTGTTTTCTTGAAATCTGCAATGGGATACTTAGTGCAATGAAGCTTATGGTGACAAAGGAAATATGCTCAGATATAAACTAGAAAGAAGATTTCTGAGAAACTGCTTTGTAATGGGTTAATTCATCTCACAGAGTTTCACCTTTCTCTTCATGAAGCAGTTTGCTAACACTGTTTTTGTGGAATCTGCAAAGTGATATTTGGGAGCGCTTTGAGGCCTATGGTGAAAAAGGAAATATCCTCAGGTAAAAACTAGAAAGAAGCATTGGGAGAAACCGCATTGTGATGTGTGAATGCATCTCTCAGAGTTACACTGTTCTTTTCATTGAGCAATTTGCTAACATTGTTTTCTATGAAGCTGCAATGGGATATTTCTTAGTGCAATGAAGACTAAGATGACAAAGGAAATATTCTGAGATAAAAACACTGTTTCATGGAATCTGTTTTAGGATATTTGGGAGTACATTGAAGCCTATGGGGACAAAGGAATTATCCTCAGATAAAAACCAAATAGAAACCTTCTGAGAAACTGCTTTGTGATGTATGAATACATCTCACGGAGTTACAGAGTTCTCTATATTGAGCAGTCTGCTAATTCTGTTTTCTTGGAATCTTCAAAGGGATAATTTGGAGTGCATTGAAGCTTATGATGACAAAGGAAATATCCCCAGAGACAATTTAGAAAGAAGGTTTCTGAGAAACTGCTTTCTGATATGTGAATTCATCTCACAGAATCACACATTCCTTTCATGGAGCAGTTTGTTACCACTGTTTTGGGGAATGTGAGAAGGGATACTTTGGATTGCAGTGAAGCCTACGTTGACAAAGGAAATATCCTCAAATAACAACTACAAAGAAGCTTTCTGAGAAACTTCCTTGTGATTTGTGAATTCATCCCATACAGTTACATGCTTCTCTTCATGAAGCAGTTTGCTAACACTGTTTTCGTGGAATATGCAAAGTGATATTTGGGAGCGCATTGAGGAATATGGTGAAGTGATGGGTTAATCCATCTCATAGAGTTACACCATTCTTTTTTTTGTGCAGTCTGCTCACACTGTTTTCCTGGAATCTGCATTAGGATACGTGGGAGCACATTGAAGTCTACAGTGACAATGAAAATATTCTGAGATAAAAACTAGAATGAAGCTTTCTGGGAGAGTGCTTTGAATGTGTGAATTCATCTCACGGAGTTTCTAGACTCTTTTCATGGATCACTTTGTTAGCACTGTTTTTGGGGAATCTGAGAAGGAATATTTTGGATCGCATTAAAGCCTATGATGACAAGGAAATATACTCTGATAAAACGTGGAAAGAAGCTTTCTGAGAAACTTCTTTTGGATGTGTAAATTCATCTCACAGTGTTTCACCTTTCTGTTCATGAAGCAGTTGGCTAACACTATTTTCGTGGAATCTTCAAAGTGATATTTTGGACTGCATTGAGGCTTATGGTGAAAAAGGAAATATCCACGGATAAAAAATAGAAAGAAGCTTTCTAAGAAACTGCATTGTGATTTGTGAATGCGTCTCACAGAGTTACACTGTTCTTTTCATTGAACAGTTTGCTACACTGTTTTCTTGGAAACTACAATGGGATATTTCTTAGTGCAATGAAGCTTATGGTGACAAAGGAAATATCCTTAGATAAAACTAGGAAAATCTTTCTGAGAAACTTCTTTGTGATGTGTGAATTCATCTCACAGAGTTACATCTTTCTCTTCAAGAAGCCCTTTGCTAATACTGTTTTCATAGAATCTGCAAAGGGATATTTGTTAGCACATTGAGTCCTATGTTGATGAAGAAAATATCTTCAGATAAAACTAGAAAGAAGCTTTCTGAGAAACTACTTTGTGATGGGTTAATTCAATTCACAGTGTTACACTGTTCTTTTAATTGAGCAGTCTGCTAACACTCTTTTCGTGGAATCTGCATTAGGATACGTTGGAGAGCATTGAAGCCTAGGGTGATAAAGGAAATATCCTCAGAGAAAACCAAAACGAAGCCTTCTGAGAAACTCCTTTGTGATGTGTGAATACATCTCACAGAGTTACAGTGTTCTTTTATTGAGCAGTCTGCTAACACTGTTTACTTGGAATCCACAAGGGGATATTTCAGAGCGCATTGAAGCTTACTGTGACAAAGGAAATATCCTCCGAGATAAACTAGAAAGAAGCTTACCGAGAAACTGGTTTGTGATGGATTAATTCATCCCACAGAATTGCACCATTCATTTCATTGAACAGTCTGCTAACACTGTTTTGTGGAATCTGCATTAGGATATTTGTGAGCCTATGGTGACAGAGGAAATATAATCAGATAATAATCGAAAAGAAACTTTCTGAGAAACTGCTTTGGAAGCTTGAATTCATCGCACAGAGTTACACCATTCTTCTCATGCAGCAGTTTGCTAACACAGTTTTCGTGGAAAATGCAACAGGATGTTTGTGCGGGAATTGAATCCTATGGTGACAAAAAATATCCGCAGATAAAAAACAAAAAGAAGCCTTCTGAGAAACTGCTTTGCGATGTGTGAGTACATGTCACAGAGTTACAGTGTTATTTGCATTGAGCAGTCTGCTAAAACTGTTTTCTTGGAAAGCATAAAGGGATATTTCACAGTGCATTGAAGCTTATGGTGACAAAGGAAATATCCTCAGAGAAAAAGTATAAAGAAGGTTTCTCAGAATCTGATATCTGATGTGTGAATTCATATCACAGAGTTACATGATTCATTTTATGCATCACTTTGTTAGCACTGTTTTTGGGGAATCTTAAAAGGGATATTTTGGATCACATTGAAGCCTATGCAAACAAAGGGAATATCCTCAGATAAAAACCAGAAAGAAGATTTGTGAGAAACTTCTTTGTGATGTATGAATTCATCTCACAGAGATATACCTTTTTCTTCATGCAGCAGTTTGCTAACACTGTTTTTGTGGAATCTGCAAAGTGATATTTGGAAGCACTTTGAGGTCTATGGTGAAAAAGGAAATATCCTCAGATAAAAACTAGAAAAAAGCTTTCTGAGAAACTGCATTGTGATGTGTGAATGCATCTCACAGAGTTACACTGTTCTGTTCATACATCAGTTTGCTAACACTGTTTTCTTGAAATCTGCAATGGGATATTTCTTAGTGCAATGAAGCTTATGGTGACAAAGGAAATATCCTCAGATAAAAACTAGGAAGATGCTTTCTGAGAAACTGCTTGTGATAGGTTAATTCATCTCAGCGATTTACATCATTTTTGTCAATGAGAAGTCTGCTAACATTGTTTTCGTGGAATCTGTGTTAGGATATTTGATAGTGCATTGAAACCTACGGGGACAAAAGAAATATCCTCAGACAAAAACAAAAAAGAAACTTTCTTAGAAACTGCTTTGGATGTGTGAATTCGTCTCACAGAGTTACACGATTCTTTTCATGGATCACTTTTCTTGCCCAGTTTATGGGGAATCTCAGAAGGAATATTTGGAATGCATTGAAATATATGCTGACAAGGAAATATCCTCACATAAAAACTGGAAAGAAGCTTTCTGAGAAAGTTCTTTTTGATGTATGAATTCATCTCACAGAGATACACCTTTCTTTTCATGGGGCAGTTTTCTAACACTGTTTTCATGGAATCTGCAAAGGGATATTTGGGAGCGCTTTGAATCCTATGGTGAAAAAGGAAATATCCTCAGATAAAAACTAGAAAGAAGCTTTCTGAGAAACTTCTTTGTGATGTGTGAATTCATCTCACAGAGTTACACCATTCTTTTCATACAACAGTTTGCTAACACTGTTTTCATGGAAAATGCAATCGGATGTTTGGGAGCGCATTGAACACTTTGGTGACAAAGGAGATATCCTCAGATAAAAATCACAAAGAAGATTTCTGAGAAACTGCTTTGTGATGTGGGAATATATTTCACAGAGTTACAGTGTTCTTTTCATTGAACAGTCTGCTAACATTGTTTTCTTGAAATGCGTAAAGAGATATTTCGCAGCACATTGAAGCTCATGGTAGCAATGGAAATATTCTCAGAGAAAAACCAGAAGGAAGGCTTCTGAGAATCTGCTTTCTTATGTGTGAATTCATCTCACAGAGGTACACCAGTCTTTCATGGAGGAGTTTGCTAGCACTGTTTTTGTGAAATCTAAGGAGTGATATCTTGGATAGCATAGAATTATATGGTGAGAAATGAGATATCCTCAGATAAAAACTGGAGAGAAGCCTTCTGCTTTGTGGTGTGTGAATTCGTCTCAGAGAGTTACACCATTGCTTTCATTGAGAAGTTTGCTAACACTGTTTTTGCAGAATCTGCAATGAGATATTCGTTAGCGCATGGAGGCTTGTGCTTAAAAAGGAAATATCCTCTGATAAAGGAAGAAAGAAGCTTTCTGAGAAATGGCTTTTTGATCTGTGAATTCATTACACAAAGTTACACTATTCTTTCAAGCAGCAGTTTGCAAGAACTGTATTTGTACAATCTGAGAAGGGATAGTTTGGATTGCTTTGAAGCCTATGGTAACAAAAGATATATCTTCAGTAAAAACTACAAAAAGCTTTATGAGAAACTGCTTTGGGATGAGTGTATTCAT
The DNA here is from genome assembly GCF_001698545.2 of Rhinopithecus bieti. Taxonomy (NCBI): domain Eukaryota; kingdom Metazoa; phylum Chordata; class Mammalia; order Primates; family Cercopithecidae; genus Rhinopithecus; species Rhinopithecus bieti. Next base: position 74,005 of record NW_016816802.1, read on the forward strand.
CTCACAGAGATACACTTTTTGTTACACTGAGCAGTGTGCTAACACTTTTTGTGGAATCTGCCATTGTATATTCCGAGGGCATTGAGTCCTATATTAAAAACTAAACCATCCTTAGATAAAAACTGGAAATAAGCCTTCTGAGAAACTGCTTTGTGATGTGTGAATTCATCTCATGGAGCTACACCACTCTATTCCTTGAGACGTTTCATAACAATATGTTTGCAGAATCTGCAATGAGATATACGGGAACACATTGAGGACTGAAATATCCTCAGATAAAACAAGAAAGAAGACTTCTGAGAATCTGTTTTCTGATGTACGAATTCATCTCACAGAATTACACTACCCTTTCATGGAGTCGTTTGCTAGAATGGTTTTTGTGGAATCTGAGAAGGGATATTTTTGATCACTTTGAAGCCTATGATGACAAAGGAAATATCCTCAGATAAAATCCAGAAAGAAGGTTTCTGAGAAACTGCTTTGTGATGTGTGAATTCATCTCACAGTGTTACACAACTCTTTCATGGAGCCATCTGCTAGCACTGTTTTAGTGGAATATGAGAAGGGATATTTTGGATCACTTTGAAGCCTATGGTGACAAAGGAAATATCCTCAGATAAAAACCAGAAAGAAGTTTTCTGAGAAACTCTTTGTGATTTCTGAATTCATCTGAGATTTACATCACTCTTTCTTGGAGCCATTGGCTAGCACTGGTTTTGTGGAAACTGACAAGTAATATTTTGGATCATTTTATGCACATGGTAACAAAGGAAACATCCTTGGAAAAAAAACTAGAAAGAAGCTTTCTGAGAAATTGCTTTGTGCACTGTGAATTCATCTCATAATGTTACACCACACTTTTCTGGAGGAGTTTACTATCACTGTTTTTGTGGAATCTCAGATGTGATATTTTGGATAGCATTGAATTCAGTGGTGAAAACCGAAATATCCTCAGACATAAACTGGAGAGAAGCCTTCTCAGAATCTGCTTTGTGGTGTGTGTATTTATCTCACAGAGTTATATCATTGCTTTCATTGAGAAGTTTGCTAACACTGTTTTCACAGTATCTGCAATGAGACACATGGGAGTGCATTGGGCCCTGAAATATCCTCAGATAAAGGCAAGAAAAAAGTTTCTGAGAAACTGCTTTGTAATGTGTGAATTCATCTCACAGTGTTACACAACTCTTTCATGGAGCTGTTTGCTAGCACTCTTCTTGTGGAATCTGAGAAAGGATACTTTTTTATCGCTTTGATGCCTATGGTAAGAAAGGAAATATCCTCAGATGAAAACCACAAAGAAGCTTTCTGAGAAACTGCATTGTGACCTGTGTATTCATCTCACAGTATATCACCACTCTTATGTGGAGCCATTGGCTAACACTGTTTTTGTGGAATGTGAGATGGAATATTTTTGATCTCTTTGAAGTTTATGGTGACAAAGAAATATCCCCAGATAAAAATTATAAAGAAGCTTTCTGATAGACTGCTTTGCGATGTGTGAATTCATCTCACAGGTTTACACCACTCTTTCATGGAGGAATTTGCTAGCACTGTTTTTGTCGAATTACAGAAATGATATTTTGGATAGCATAGAATCCTAGGGTGAGAAATGAAATATCCTCAGATAAAAACTGGACAGAAGCCTTCTCAGAAACTGCTTTGTGGTGTATGAATTCATCTCATAGAGTTACACCATTGCTTTCATTGTGAAGTTTGCTAACACTTTTTTTGCAAAATCTGCAATGAGGTATACAGGAGCACATTGAGGCCTGTGTTTATAAAGGAAACATCTTCGGATAAAAAGATAAAAGAAGTTTTGTGAGAAACTGCTTTGTGATGTGAGAATTCATCACACAGAGTTACACTACTCTTTCATGAAGCAGTTTGCCAGCATTGTATTTATGGAATCTGAGAAAAGACATTTTGGAATGCTTTGAAGCCTAATGTAAGAAAGGAAATATCCTCAGATAAAACTAGAAAAGCTTTGTGAGAAACTGCTTTGTGATGAGTGTATTCATCTCACAGTGATACACTTTTCGTTACATTGAGCAGTTTTTTAACACTGTTTTCGTGGAATCTGCCATGGGATTGGGTCCTACGGTGAAAAATTAAATATCCTTAGATAAAAATTGGAGGGAAGCATTCTGAGAAACTGCTTTGTGATGTGTACATNTTGCATTCAAGCCTATGCTGACAAATGAAATATCCTCAGATAAAACTTCAAACAAGCTTCCTGAGAAAAAACTTTGTAATGGATGAATTTAGTTCACATAGTTAAATGTTTCTTTTCAATGCACAGTTTGGTAGCACTGGTTTTGTGGCATTGGCAGAGGAATATTTCAGAGCGCATAGAGGCCTAAGGTGAAAAAAGAATATTCTTCAGGTAAAAACTGCAAATAAGCATTCTGAGAAACTCCTTTGTGAGGTTTGCATTCATCTCATAGAGGTAAAGGTTTCTGTTGAGGGACCACTTTGGTATCACTCTTTTTGTGGCGTTTGAGAAGGGATATTTGGGATCGCATTGAGGCCTATGGTGGAAAAGGATATATCCTGATATAAAAACTACAAAGAAGCTTTCTGACAAACTGCTTTGTAATGTGTTATTTCATCTATAAGAGTTACATGATTGGTAGTTTGGTAGCACTGTTTTTGGGAAATCTGAGAAAGGGATAATTTGGATTGCATTGAAGCCTATGATGACAAAGGAAGTATCCTCAGATTAAAACCGAAAGAAGGTTTCTGAGAAAGTTCTTTGTGATGTGTCAATTCATGTCACAGAGTTACACCTTTCTTTTCATGGAGTAGTTTGCCAACACTGTTTTCATGCAATCTGCAAAGGGATTTTTTAGAGTGCATTGAGGCCTATAGTGAAGAACGAAATGTACTCAGATAAAAACTACAAAGAAGCTTTCTGACAAACTGCTTTGTAATGTGTTATTTCATCTATAAGAGTTACATAATTGGTAGTTTGGTAGCACTGTTTTTGAGAAATCTGAGAAAGGGATAATTTGGATTGCATTGAAGCCTATGATGACAAAGGAAATATCCTCAGATTAAAACCAGAAAGAAGGTTTCTGAGAAAGTTCTTTGTGATGTGTCAATTCATGTCACAGAGTTACACCTTTCTTTTCATGGAGCAGTTTGCCAACACTGTTTTTGTGTAATCTCCAAAGGGATTTTTGGGAGTGCATTGAGGCCTATAGTGAAAAAGGAAATGTACTCAGATAAGAACTAGAACGAAGCTTTCTGAGAAACTGTTTTGTGATGTGTGAATTCATCTCACAGAGTGACAACGTTCTTTTCATTCAGCAGTTTGGTAACAATGTTTTCATGAAATCTTCAATAGGATATTTTGGAGCACATTGAAGCCTATGGTGACATTCAAAATATCCCCAGATAAAAACCAGAAAAAAGCTTTCTTAGAAACTGCTTTGGGATGTGTGAATTCATCTCACAGAGTTGCACTGTTCTTTTCATTGATCATTTTGCTACCACTGTTTTCTTGAAATCTGCAATGGGATACTTTGGAGTGCGTTGATGCTTAGGGTGAAAAGGAAATATCCTCAAACAAAAACTAGAAAGAAGTTTTCTGAGAAACTGCTAGTGACTTGTGATTTCATCTCACAGAGTTACACGATTCTTAACATGGAGCAGTTTGGTAGCCCTGATTTTATGGAATCTGTAAAGGTATATTTGGGAGCTCCCAGAAGCCTACAGTGAAAAAGGATATAACGACAGATTAAAACTAGAGAGAAGCTGTTCCAGAAATGGTTTCATTATGTGTATTCATCTCATAGAGTTGAACTTCTTTGTTGATTGAACAGTTCAGCACTATTGTTTTTGCCCTATTGGAGAGCAGATATTTATGAACACATTGAAGTCTACAGTGAAAAAGAAATATACTCCTATTTGAACTAGAAATGAAGCTTTCTGAGAAACTGCTTTGTGATGGGTGAACTCATCTCAGAGAGTTCCACCTTTCTTTTCATGGAGCAGTTTGTTAGCACTGTTTTGGTGGAATCTGCAGAGGGATACTTGGGAGCACATAGAGGTCTAAGGTGAAAAAAGAAAATTTTCAGGTAAAACTGGAGAGAAGATTTCTGAGACACTCTTTGTGATGTGTGCATTCATCTCATAGAGCTAAAAGTTTCTATTGAGGGAACACTTTGGTATTACTGTTTTGTGGTTTTGAGAAGGGATATTTGGAAGCACATTGCAGTCTATAGTGGAAAAGGAAATATCCTCAGATAAAACTAGAAAGAAGGTTCCTGAGAAACTGCTTTGGGATGAGTCAATTTATCTCACAGAGTTACATCATTCTTTTCATGGAGCAGTTTGTTAGCACTGTTTTGTGGGAATCTGAGAAGGGATATTTTG
>NW_016816802.1:80865-83740 GCF_001698545.2 Rhinopithecus bieti
TGAAGCTTATGGTGACAAAGGAAATATCCTTAGATAAAAACTAGGAAAAATCTTTCTGAGAAACTTCTTTGTGATGTGTGAATTCATCTCACAGAGTTACACCTTTCTCTTCAAGAAGCCCTTTGCTAATACTGTTTTCATAGAATCTGCAAAGGGATATTTGTTAGCACATTGAGTCCTATGTTGATGAAGAAAATATCTTCAGATAAAACCTAGAAAGAAGCTTTCTGAGAAACTACTTTGTGATGGGTTAATTCAATTCACAGTGTTACACTGTTCTTTTAATTGAGCAGTCTGCTAACACTCTTTTTGTGGAATCTGCATTAGGATATGTTGGAGAGCATTGAAGCCTAGGGTGATAAAGGAAATATCCTCAGAGAAAAACCAAAAACGAAGCCTTCTGAGAAACTCCTTTGTGATGTGTGAATACATCTCACAGAGTTACAGTGTTCTTTTTATTGAGCAGTCTGCTAACACTGTTTACTTGGAATCCACAAGGGGATATTTCAGAGCGCATTGAAGCTTACTGTGACAAAGGAAATATCCTCCGAGATAAACTAGAAAGAAGCTTACCGAGAAACTGGTTTGTGATGGATTAATTCATCCCACAGAATTGCACCATTCATTTCATTGAACAGTCTGCTAACACTGTTTTTGTGGAATCTGCATTAGGATATTTGTGAGCCTATGGTGACAGAGGAAATATAATCAGATAATAATCGAAAAGAAACTTTCTGAGAAACTGCTTTGGAAGCTTGAATTCATCTCACAGAGTTACACCATTCTTCTCATACAGCAGTTTGCTAACACAGTTTTCGTGGAAAATGCAACAGGATGTTTGTGTGGGAATTGAATCCTATGGTGACAAAAAATATCCGCAGATAAAAAACAAAAGAAGCCTTCTGAGAAACTGCTTTGTGATGTGTGAGTACATGTCACAGAGTTACAGTGTTATTTGCATTGAGCAGTCTGCTAAAACTGTTTTCTTGGAAAGCATAAAGGGATATTTCACAGTGCTTTGAAGCTTATGGTGACAAAGGAAATATCCTCAGAGAAAAGTATAAAGAAGGTTTCTCAGAATCTGATATCTGATGTGTGAATTCATATCACAGAGTTACATGATTCATTTTATGCATCACTTTGTTAGCACTGTTTTGGGGAATCTTAAAAGGGATATTTTGGATCACATTGAAGCCTATGCAAACAAAGGGAATATCCTCAGATAAAACCAGAAAGAAGATTTGTGAGAAACTTCTTTGTGATGTATGAATTCATCTCACAGAGATATACCTTTTCTTCATGCAGCAGTTTGCTAACACTGTTTTGTGGAATCTGCAAAGTGATATTTGGAAGCACTTTGAGGTCTATGGTGAAAAGGAAATATCCTCAGATAAAACTAGAAAAAAGCTTTCTGAGAAACTGCATTGTGATGTGTGAATGCATCTCACAGAGTTACACTGTTCTGTTCATACATCAGTTTGCTAACACTGTTTTCTTGAAATCTGCAATGGGATATTTCTTAGTGCAATGAAGCTTATGGTGACAAAGGAAATATCCTCAGATAAAAACTAGGAAGATGCTTTCTGAGAAACTGCTTGTGATAGGTTAATTCATCTCAGAGATTTACACCGTTCTTGTCAATAAGAAGTCTGCTAACACTGTTATCGTGGAATCTGTGTTAGGATATTTGATAGTGCATTGAAACCTATGGGGACAAAAGAAATATCCTCTGACAAAAACAAAAAAGAAACTTTCTGAGAAACTGCTTTGGATGTGTGAATTCGTCTCACAGAGTTACATGATTCTTTTCATGGATCACTTTTCTTGCCCAGTTTATGGGGAATCTCAGAAGGAATATTTGGAATGCATTGAAATATATGCTGACAAGGAAATATCCTCACATAAAACTGGAAAAAAGCTTTCTGAGAAAGTTCTTTTGATGTATGAATTCATCTCACAGAGATACACCTTTCTTTTCATGGGGCAGTTTTCTAACACTGTTTTCATGGAATCTGCAAAGGGATATTTGGGAGCGCTTTGAATCCTATGGTGAAAAGGAAATATCCTCAGATAAAACTAGAAAGAAGCTTTCTGAGATACTTCTTTGTGATGTGTGAATTCATCTCACAGAGTTACACCATTGTTTTCATACAACAGTTTGCTAACACTGTTTTCATGGAAAATGCAATAGGATGTTTGGGAGCCCATTGAACACTTTGGTGACAAAGGAGATATCCTCAGATAAAATCACAAAGAAGATTTCTGAGAAACTGCTTTGTGATGTGGGAATATATTTCACAGAGTTACAGTGTTCTTTTCATTGAACAGTCTGCTAACATTGTTTTCTTGAAATGCGTAAAGAGATATTTCGCAGCACATTGAAGCTCATGGTAGCAATGGAAATATTCTCAGAGAAAACCAGAAGGAAGGCTTCTGAGAATCTGCTTTCTTATGTGTGAATTCATCTCACAGAGGTACACCAGTCTTTCATGGAGGAGTTTGCTAGCACTGTTTTGTGAAATCTAAGGAGTGATATCTTGGATAGCATAGAATTATATGGTGAGAAATGAGATATCCTCAGATAAAACTGGAGAGAAGCCTTCTGCTTTGTGATGTGTGAATTCGTCTCAGAGAGTTACACCATTGCTTTCATTGAGAAGTTTGCTAACACTGTTTTGCAGAATCTGCAATGAGATATTCATTAGCGCATGGAAGCCCATGCTTAATAAGGAAATATCCTCTGATAAAAGAAGAAAGAAGCTTTCTGAGAAATGGCTTTTTGATCTGTGAATTCATTACACAAGGTTACACTATTCTTTCAAGCAGCAGTTTGCAAGAACTGTATTTGTACAATCTGAGAAGGGATAGTTTGGAT
>NW_016816802.1:86599-91016 GCF_001698545.2 Rhinopithecus bieti
TTTTCATGGATCAGTTGGGAAGAACTGTTTTTGAGGAATCTGAGAAGGGATATTTTGGATTGCATTGAAACTCATGGTGACAAAGGAAATATCTTCAGGTAAAAACTAGAAAGAAGCTTTCTGAGAAAGTTATTTGCGATGTGTGAATTTATCTCACAGAGTTACACTTTAATTTTCTTGCAGCAAGTTGCTAACACTGATTTCATAGAATCTGCCATAGGATATTTGGGGGTGCATTCAAGCCTATGGTGACAAAGTAAATCTCCTCAGACAAAAACCAACAACAAACTGCACTGGGATATTTTGGAGACAATTGAAGCTTATGGTGACAAATGAAATATCCTCAGGTAAAAACTAGAAATAAGCTGTCTGAGAAACTGCTTTGTAATTTCTGAATTCAACTCACAGAGCTACAGGATACTTTTCATGGAGCAGTTTATTAGCCCTGTTTTAGGGGAATCAGAGAAGGTATATTTTGGATTGTATTGAAGTCAATGGTGACAAAGGAAATATCCTCAGGCAAAAGCTGGAAAGAAAATTTCTGAGAAAGTTCTTTGTGATGAGTGAATTCATCTCACAGAGTTACACCTTTCTTTTCATGGAGCCATTTTCTAACACTGTTTTCTTTGAATTTGCAAAGGGATATTTGGGAATGCATTGAGGCTTATGGTGAAAAGCTAAATATCTTCAGAAAAAAACTAGAAAGAAGTTTTCTGAGAATCTGCTTTGTGTATTGTGAATTCCTCTCATAGTGTTACTCTGTTCTTTTCATTGAGCAGTTTGCTAACACTCTTTTCACAGAATCTGCAAAGAGATATTTGAATGCCCATTGAGGTCTAAAGTGAAAAAATATATATGCTCAGATGAAAAATATAAAGAAGCTTTTCTGAGAAATTGTTTTGTGATGTGTGAAAACATCTCACAGAGATACATGATTGTTTTCATGGATCGCTTTGGTAGCACCGTGTTTGTGGAATCTGAAAGGGATAATTTGGATCGCATGGAAGCCTATGGTGACAAAGGAAATACTCTCAGATAAAAACCAGAAAGAAGCATTCTGAGAAAGTTCTTCATGATGTGTGAATTAATCTCACAGAGTTACAGCTATCTGTTCATGGAGCACTTTGCTAACTCTGTTTTTGTGGATTCTGCTGAGGGATATATGGGAGCACATTGAGGCATATGGTGAAAAAGGAAATATCCTGAGACGAAATCAAGAAAGGATCTTTCTGAGCAACTGCTTTTTGATGTGTGAATTCAACTCATGGTGTTACACTGTGAGCAGTTTTCTAACACTGTTTTATTGGAATCTGGAATGGGATATTTTGGAGCATATTGAAGCTTATGGTGACATAGTAAATATCCTCATAGATAAAGGAGAAATAAGTATTCTGAGAAACTGATTTGTGATGTGTTAATTCATCTCATAGAGTTACATGATTCTTTTCATTGATCAGTTTGGTAGTACTGTTTTTGGGGAATCTGAGAAGGGATATTTTGGATTGCATTGAAGCCTATGGTGAAAAAAGATATCCTCAGACAAAAAAATAGAAATAAGCTTTCTGAGAAATTTCTTTGTGATGTGTGAATTCACCTCACAGAGTTACATGATTCTTTTAATGGAGCAGTTTGGTAGCACTGTTTTTGGGGAATCTGAGAAGGGATATTTCGGATTGCACTTCAGTCTATGTTGACAAAGGAAATACCCTCATATAAAAACTACAAAGAAGCGTTCTGAGAAAGCTCTTTGTGATGTGTGACTTCATCTTGCAGAGTTACACCTTTGTTTTCCTGGAGACGTTTGTTAACACTGTTTTCGTGGAATCTTCAAAGGTATACCTGGGAGTGCATTGAGGCCTATGATGAAAAACTAAATATCCTCAGATAAAATTAGAAAGAAGCTTTCTGGGAAACTACTATGTGATGTGTGAATTCATCTCACAGTGTTACATGGTTCTTTTCCTTGAGCAATTTGCTAACACTGACTTCATGGAATCTGCAAAGGGACATTTGGGACAGCATTGATGACGATAGTGTAAAAGGAAATATCCTCACATAAAAACAAAAAACAAGCTTTCTGAGAAACTACTTTGTGATGTGTGAATTTATCTCACAGAGTTACACCATTCTTTTCATTGAACTCTTTGAAAACACTGTTTTCATGGAATCTGCAAAGGGATATTTGGGAGCACATTGAGGCCAGTGGTGAAAAAGGAAATATCCTCAGATAAAATCGAGAGAGAAACTTTCTGAGAAACTGATCTTTGATGTGTGAATTCATCTCATACTGTTACACTGTTCTTTTCATTGAGCAGTTTGCTGACACTATTTTCTTGGAATCTGCCATGGGATATTTCAGAGCACCTTGAAGCTTATGGTGACAAATGAAATATCCTCAGACAAAAACTAGAAAGAAGTTTTCTGAGAAACTGCTTTGTTATTTGTGAATTTGTTTCAGAGGTTTACAAGATTCTTTTCATGGAGCAGTCTGGTAGCACTGTTTCTGGGGAATCTGAGAAGGGATATTTTGGATTGCTTTGAAGCCTATGTTGACAAAGGAAATACCCTCAGATAAAAACTAGAAAGAAGCATTCTGAGAAAGTTCTTTGAGATGTTTGAATTCATCTTCCAGAGTTACACCGTTCTTTTCATGGAGCCCTGTGTTAAGAATGTTTTCATATAATCTGGAAAGGGATATTTGGGAGTGCATTGAGGAATATAATGACAAAGGAAATATCCCTACAAAAAAAGCAGAAAGAAACTTTCTGAGAAACTGCTTTGTGATGTGTGAATTCATCTCACAGAGTTACACTGTTCTTTTCATGGAGCATTTGCTAACACTGTTCTCATGCAATCTGCAATGGTATACCTCCAAGTGCATTGAAGCTTATGGTGGCAAAGTAAATAACCTCAGATACAAACTACAAAGAAGCATGCTGAGAAACTGCCTTGTGATGTATCTTACAGAATTACACCGTTTTCTTCATTGAGCTGTTTGAAAACACTGTTTCTGTGGAATCTGCAAAGGGATGTTTGGGAGCACATTGAGGCCTATGGTGAAAAAGGAAATACCCTCAGATGCAAAGTAGAAAGAAGCTTTCTGAGAAACTGCTTTTTGATGTGTGAATTCATCTCACAGAGTTTCATTGTTATTTTCATTGAGCAGTTTGCTAACACTGTTTTCTAGGAATCTGCAATGGGATATTTTGTAATGCAATGAAGATTATGGTGACAAATGAAATATCCTCAGACAAAAACTGGAAAGAAGCTTCCTGAGAAACTGCTTTGTGATTTTTGAATTCATCTCACAGAGTCACATGATTCTTTTCGTGGATCAGTTTGATAGCACTGTTTTTGGGGAATCTGTGAAGGTATATTTGAGATCACTTTGAAGCCTATGGTGAGAAAGGAAACATCCGCAGATGAAAACTAGAAGGAAGCTTTCTGAGGAAGTAATTTCTGATGTGTGAATTCATCTCACAATGTTACAACTTTCTTTTCATGGAACTGTTTACTATCACTCCTTTCATGGAATCTGCAAGGGGATATTTGGGAGCACATTGAGGCCTATGGTGAAAAACTAAATATTCTCAGATAAAAACTAGAAAGAAGCTTTCTGAGAAACTGTTTTGTGATGTGTGAATTCATCTCTCAGAGTTACACTGTTCTTTTCGTTGAACAGTTTGTTAACACTGTTTTAGTGGAATCTGCAAAGGGGTATTTGGGAGAGCTTTGAGGTCTACAGTGAAAAAGCAAATATCCTCAGATAAAAACTAGAGAAAAGCTTTCTGAGAAACTGCTTTGTGATGTTTGAATTCATCCCACAGAATTGCACCATAATTTTCATTGTGCTGTTTGATAATACTGTTTTCATTGGAATCTGCAATAGGATATTTGGGATTGCATTGATGCCTGTGGTGACAAACGAATTATCCTCAGACAAAACCAAAAGAAGCTTTTGTGAAACTGCTTTGTGATGTGTGAATTCATCTCACGGAGTTACACCTTTCTTATCATGGAGCAGTTTGGTAGCATTGATTTTGGGGAATCTGAAAAAGGATAGTTTGGATTTCATTGAAGCATATGGTGACAAAGGAAATATCCTCAGAAAAAACTAGAAGGAATCTTTCTGGCAAATTTCTTTGTGATGTGTCTATTCATCTCACAGAGTAACACCTTTCATTTCATGTAGCCGTTTGCAAACACTGTTTTTGTGGAATCTAGAAAGGGATATTTGGGAGCGAGTTGAGGCCTGTCATGGAAAGGAAATATCCTTACATTAAAGGTAGATAGAACCTTTGTGAGAATCTGCTTTATGATGTGTGAATTCATCTCACAAAGTTACACTGTTCTTGCAATTGAGCAGTTTGCTAACACTCTTTCCTTGGAATCTGCAAGGGGATATTTTGAGTGCATC
>NW_016816802.1:92673-94246 GCF_001698545.2 Rhinopithecus bieti
TCAGATAAAACTAGAAAGAAGCTTTCTGAGAAAGTTCTTTTGACATGTGAATTCATCATCACAGAGTTACACGTTTTGTTTCATGGAGCAGATGATAACACTGTTTTCATGGAATCTGCAATAGCATATTTGGGAGCACACTGAAGCCTATGGTGACAACGGAAATATCCTGAGACAAAAAAAGGAAGCTTTCTGAGAAAGTGCCTTGTGATGTGTGAATTCACCTCACAGATTTGAAACTTTATTTTCATGCAGGAGTTTACTGACATTGTTTTTGTGCAATCTGCAAAGGGATATTCCTGTGTGCCTTGAGGAATATGTTGAAAAGGTAAATATCCTCAGATAAAACCAAAAGCAGTTTTCTAAGAAACTGCTTTGTGATGTGTGAATTCATCTCCCAGAGTTACACTGTTATTTTCAGTGAGCAGTTTGGTATCACTGTTTTCTTGGAATCTCATTGGGATATTTCGGAGAGCATTGAAGCTTATCATGACAAAGAAAATTCCTCAGACAAAAACTAGGAAGAAACTTTCTGAGAAACTGCTTTGATATGTGTTAATTCATCTCACAGAGTTACACCTTTCTTTTCATGCAGCGATGTGGTAGCATCCTTTTTGGGAAATCAGAGAAGGGATAGTTTGCATCGCATTAAATCCTATGGTGACAAAGGAAATATCCTTAGAAAAAACTAGAAAGAAGCTTTCTGAGAGACGTCTTGGTGATGTTTGAATTCATCACACAGATTTACACCTTTCTTTCCATGGAACAGTTTGCTAACTGTTTTTGTGTAATCTGCAATTGATACATGGGAGCGCATTGAGTTCTATGGTGAAAACCAAATATTCTCGCATAAAAACTGGAAAGTACCTTCCTGAGAATCCGCTTTGTGATGTGTGATTTCATCTCACAGAGTCACACCGTTATTTTCATTGAGCAGTTTTCTAACACTGTTTTCATGGAGTCTGCAATGGGATATGTGGGAGTAGATAGAGGCCTATGGAGAAAAGGGAAATATCCTGAGATAAAAACTAGAAAGTAGCTTTCTGAAAAACTGCTTTGTGATGTTTGAGTTATTCTCACAAAGTTACACTGTTGCTTGCATTGAGCAGATTGATAACACTGTTTTCATGGAATCTGTAATAGGATATTTGGTAGTGCTTTGAAGCTTATGGTGACACAGGAAATATCCCCAAAAAAAAAAAAAAAAAACAACAAAAAGAAACCTTCTGTGAAACTGCTTTATGTTGCATGAATTCATCTCACAGATTTACACCTTTCCTTTCATTGAGAAATTTGCTAACACTTTTTTCATGGAATCTGTAATGGGATATTCAGGAGCATTTAGGAATATGATGAAAAAGGAAATATCCTCAGATAATAACTAGAAAGAAGCTTTCTGAGAAACTGCTTTGTGATGTGTGATTCATCTCAGAGAGTTACAATGTTGTTCTCGTTGAGCAATTTGCTAACACTGTTTTTTGGAATCTACAATTGGGTATTTCACAGCACATTGAAGCTTATGGTGACAAAGGAAATATCCTCATATACAAACTAGATAGAAGTTTTCTGAGAA
>NW_016816803.1:0-1776 GCF_001698545.2 Rhinopithecus bieti
CCACTGCACTCCAGCCTGGGCGACAGAGCAAGACTCCGCCTCAAAAAAAAAAGAGAGAAAGACTTCAGACAATCGGTAATAACAAACTTCTCCGAGCTAAAGGAGGATGTTTGAACCCACCTCAAAGAAGCTAAAAAAACCTTGAAAAAAGATTAGACAAGTGATTAACTAGAATAAACAGTGTAGAGAAGTGCTTAAATGACCTGATGGAGCTGAAAACCATGGCACGAGAACTACATGATGAATGCACAAGCTTCAGTAGAAAAGTTGATCAAGTGGAAGAAAGGGTATCAGTGACTGAAGATCAAATGAATGAAATGAAGCAAGAAGAGAAGTTTACAGAAAAAAGAGTAAGAAGAAATGTACAAAGCCTCCAAGAAATATGGGACTACATGAAAAGACCAAATGTACGTCTGATTGGTGTACCTAAAAGTGATGGGGAGAATGGAACCAAGTTGGAAACACTCTTCAGGATATTATCCAGAAGAACTTCCCCAACCTAGCAAGACAGGACAACACTCACATTCAGGAAATACAGAGAACACCACAAAGATACTCCTCAAGAAGAGCAACTCCAAGACACATAATTGTCAGATTCACCATGGTTGAGATGAAGGAAAATATGTTAATGGCACCCAGAGAGAAAGGTCGGGTTACCCACAAAGGGAAGCCCACAAGACTCATAGTGGATCTCTCGGCAGAAACTCTACAAGCCAGAAGAGAGTGGGGCCAGTATTCAACATTCTTAAAGAAAAGAATTTTCAACCCAGAATTTCATATCCAGTCAAACTAAGATTCATAAGCAAAGGAGAAATAAAATCCTTTACAGACAAAAAAGTGCTGAGAGATTCTGTCACTACCAGGCCTGCCTTACAAGAACTCCTGAAGGAAGGACTGAAAGTGGTATCACACACTGGAAAACATGCCAAATTGTAAAGATCATCAATGTTAGGAAGAAAGTGCATCAACTAATGAGCAAAATAACCAGCTAACATCATAATGACAGGATCAAAATCACACATAACAATATTAACCTTAAATGTAAACAGGTTAAATGCTCCAATTAAAAGACACAGAAAGGCAAACTGGATAAAGAGTCAAGACCCATCAGTGTGCTGTATTCAGGAAACCCATCTCATGTACAGAGACACACATAGGCTCAAAATAAGGGGATGGAGGAAGATCTACCAAGAAAATGGAAAACAAAAAAAAAACAAAGCAGGGGTTGCAATCCTAGTCTCCAATAAAACAGACTTTAAACCAAAAAAGATCAAAAGAGACAAAGAAGGCCATTACATAATGGTAAAGGGATCAATTCAACAAGAAGAGCTAATTATCCTAAATATATATGTACCCAATACAGGAGCACCCAGATTCATAAAACAAGCCCTTAGAGACCTACAAAGACACTTAGATTCCCATGCAATAATAATGGGAGACTTTAACACCCCACTGTCAACACTAGACAGATCAAGACAGAAAGTTAAAAAGGATATCCAGGAATTGAACTCAGCTCTGTACCAAGCAGACCTAATAGACATCTACAGAACTCTCCACCCCAAATCAACAGAATATACGTTCTTCTGAGCACCACATCACATTTATTCCAAAATTGACCACACAGTTGGACACTCCTCAGCAAATGTAAAAGAACAGAAATTATAACAAACTGTCTCTCAGACCACAGTGCAATCAAACTAGAACTCAGGACTAAGAAACTCAATCAAAACCGCTCAACTACATGGAAAGTGAACAACCTGCTCCTGAATGACTACT
>NW_016816803.1:4625-7742 GCF_001698545.2 Rhinopithecus bieti
TTTTTTTTTTTTTTTAAGTTTTTTGTTCTATTTAGCTATGGACTTAGCTCCTAGGAGGAGTTTCTTGGAAGTAGGTTTTGCTTAATAGTAGGAATTTATTAATAGCCAGAGCTGATGCACAGAGAAATGCACAGACTTTGGCAAGCTCTGAACTTCCCAAAACATTCAAGCAGGGCCCAGAGTTCTTCTGACAAGGATGTGGTAAAGGGAAGCCCAATGTCAGGTGATGCACGAAGTCTTACTTTTAAGATCTTTTCAATGCTAAGATTATGCAGTCCTAAGTTAATATTTGGACTGAGTCTTATTGGGTCCTTATTGGACCAGCCCTCATGTAGTGCCATGTCTTTTTTTTTTTCAACTTTTATTTTAAGTTCAGGGGTACATGTGCAGGATGTGCAGATTTGTTACATAGGTAAACATGTGCCATGGTGATTTGCTGCACAGATCATCTCATCACCTACGTATTAAGCCCAGCATCCGTTCCTATTACTCCTGATGCTTTCCCTCCCTCTACCCCTCCAACAGTCCCCAGTGTGTGTGTTCCATGTGTCCATGTGTTTTTGTCATTCAGCTCCCACTTATAAGTGAGAAGATACAGTGTTTAGTTTTCTGTTTCTGCATGAGTTTGCTGAGGATAATATTATCCAAACCCATCCAAGTCCCTGCAAAGGACATGATTTCATTCCTTTTTAGGGCTGCATGATATGTGTATATGTACCACATTTTCTTTATCCAGTCTATCATTGATGGGCATTTAGGTTGATTCCATGTCTTTGCTGTTGTGAATAAGTGCTGCAATGAATATACACGTTCATGTGTCTTTATAACAGAGTGATTTACATTCCTTTGGGTATATACTCAGTAACGGGATTGCTGGGTCAAATGGTATTTCTGCTTCTAGGTCATTGAGGAATTACCACACCATCTTTCACAATGGTTGAACTAATTTACACTTGCACCAATGCTGTAAAAGCTTTCCCCTTTCTCTGCAACCTCACCGGCATCTGTTTTTTCTTGTTGTTGTTGTTTTACTTTTAAATAATAGCTATTCTGACTGGTGTAAGATTGTATCTCATTGTGGTTTTTGCATTTCTTTACTGATTGGTGATGTAGAACTTTTATTCATATGCTTGTTGACCACATATATGTCTTCTTTTTCTTTTTCTTTTTTTATTATACTTTAAGTTCTGGGATACATGGGCATAACGTGCAGGTTTGTTACATAGGTATACATGTGCCATGGTTGTTTGCTGCACCTATCAACGCATCATCTACATTAGGTATTTCTTCTAATGCAATCCTTCCCCTACACCCCCCACCCCCCAGCTGATAGGTTTGGTGTGTGACATTCCTCTCACTGTGTCCATGTGTTCTCATCATTCAACTCCCACTTACGAGTGAGAACATGCTGTGTTTGGCTTTCTGTTCCTGTGTTAGTTTGCTGAGAATGATGGTTTCCAGCTTTATCCATGTCCCTGCAAAGGACATGAACTCATTCTTTTTTATGGCTGCCTAGTATTCCATGGTGTATATGTGCCACATTTTCTTTATCCAGTCTATCATTGATGGGCATTTGGGTTGGTTCAAAGTATTTGCTATAGTGAACAGTGCTGCAATAAACATATGTGTGCATGTGTCTTCATAGTAGAATTATTTATAATCCTTTAGGTATATACCCGGTAATAAGATTGCTGGGTCAAATGGTATTTCTGGTTGAGATCTTTGAGGAATCACTACACTGTCAACCACAATGGTTGAACTAATTTACACTCCCACCAACAGTGTAAAAGGGTTCCTATTTCCCCACATCCTCTCCAGCATCTGTTGTTTCCTGACTTTTAATGATTGCCATTCTAACTGGCATGAGATGGTATCTCATTGTGGTTTTGATTTGCATTTCTCTAATAGCCAGTGATGATGAGTTTTTTTCATATGTTTGTTGGTGGCATAAATGTCTTCTTTTGAGAAGTGTCTGTTCATATCCTTTGCCAGCTTTTGATGGGGTTGTTTTTTTCTTGTAAGTTTAAGTTCCTTGTAGATTCTGGATATTAGCCCTTTATCAGATGGATAGATTGCAAAAATATTCTCCCATTCTGCAGGTTTGATGATAGTTTCTCTTGCTGTGCAGAAGCTCCTTAGTTTAAAGAGTGGGAATTAGTCAATTTTGGCTTTTGTTGCCATTGCTTTTGGTGTTTTAGTCATGAAGTCTTTGCCCATGCCTGTGTCCTGAATGGTATTGCCTAGATTTTCTTCTAGGGTTTGTATGGTTTTAGGTCTAACATTTAAGTCTCTAATCCATCTTGAGTTAATTTTTGTACAAGGTATAAGGAAGGGGTCCAGATTCGGTTTTCTGCATATGGCTAGCCAGTTTTCTCAACACCATTTATTAAATAGGGAATCCTTTCCTCATTTCTTGTTTTTGTCAGGTTTGTCAAAGATCAAATGGTTGGAGATGTGTGGTGTTATTTCTGAGGTCTTTGTTCTGTTCCATTGGTCTAAATATCTGTTTTGGTATGAATACTATGCTGTTTTGGTTACTGTAGCCTTGTAATGTAGTTCAAAGTCAGATAGTGTGATGTCTCCAGCTTTGTTCTTTTTGCTGAGGATTGTCTTGGCTATATGAGCTGTAATATATATACATATATATTTTTTTGACAGAGTCTCTCTCTGTCACCCAGGCTGGAGTGCAGTGGCATGATCTCAATTCACTGCAACCTTCGCCTCCTGGGTTCAAGTGATTCTCCTGCCTCAGTCTCCTGAGTAGCTGGGATTACAGGCGTGTGCAACTATGCCATATATGGGCTCTTTTTTTGGTTCCATATGAATTTTAAAGTATTTTTTTTTCTAATTCTGTGAAGAAAGTCAATGTTAGCTTGATGGGGATAGCACTGAATCTATAAATTACTTTGGGCAGTATGGCCTTTTTCATGATATTGATTATTCCTATCCATGAGCATGAAATATTTTTCCATTTGTTTGTATCCTGTCTTATTTCCTTGAGCAGTGGTTTGTAGTTCTCCTTGAAGCAGTCCTTCACATTCTTTGTAAGTTGTATTCCAAGGTTTTTTATTCTCTTTTGGCAACTGTGAAGGGGAGTTCACTCATGATTTGGCTCTC
>NW_016816804.1:0-1409 GCF_001698545.2 Rhinopithecus bieti
AGCAGCTGGAACTACAGGCGCCCACCACCACGCCCGGCTAATTTTTAATGTATTTTTAGTAGAGACAGGGTTTCACCGTGTTAGCCAGGATGGTCTCGATTTCCTGACCTCGTGATCCACCCGCCTCGGCCTCCCAAAGTGCTGGGATTACAGGTGTGAGCCACCGCGCCCAGCCGTTACTAGATTTCTTGACATTGAAATGATTGAACCATTGTGTCACTTTTAAAGTAAATTCTAGCTGGTCACAAAGTATTATTTTTAAAATAAACTTCATTTTTTCAGAGCAGTTTTAGGTTTACAGTAAAACTGAAGAAACATTACAGAGTTCCCATGTCCCTGTTGTCACCACACATGCATAACCTTTCCCACTATCACCATTCCACACAAGGGGTATTCTTGAATATTTTTTGTTTTAGCATTAATAAACGTTTTTATATGAAACTAAAATGTTATATGTGTTTGTACACATACACGTATACATACGCACACACTTTCTTCATCCAATGTTGGTATTATGGTAACCCTACCCTAGGAGAATGAACTGGCAAGTTTTCTACCCTTTCTAGAGATTTAGAACAGTTTAAATAACATAAGCATTAATCTATTCTTTGAAAGGTTGATAGAATTAACCCACAAAGCCTTCAAGCCTGGAGCACTAATTAGAAATACATCTTCATGGTGGCTTATGACTGTAATCCGAGCACTTTGGGAGGCCTAGGAGGGTGGATCACTTGAGGCCAGGAGTTCGAGACCGGCCTGGCCAACAGGGTGAAACCCCATCTCTACTACTAAAAATACAAAAATCAGCTTAGTGTGGTGGTGCTCATCTGTAATCCCAGCTACTCAGGAGGCTGAGGCAGGAGGATTGCTTGAACCTGGGAGGCAGAAGCTGCAGTGAGCTGAGATTGGGTCACTGCACTCCAATTGGGGTGACAAAGTGAGACTCTGTCTCAAAAAGAAAAAAATACATCTTTACTTTTTTTATTGTTTCTGAGGTTACCAGCTTCAGGTTTTATAACTTTTTTCTTTCTTTCTTTCTTTTTACAGGCTCATGCCTGTAATCCCAGCATTTTAGGAGTCACTGTGCCCGGCCCAAAATTGTCTTAGAAAGCATAAAATCTGTCCAGGCATGGTGGCTCATGCCTGTAATCCCAGCATTTTAGGAAGATGAGGCGGGCAGCTCACTTGAGGTTGGGAGTTCGAGACCAGCCTGGCCAACATGGTGAAACCCTGTCTCTGCCCAAAATACAAAAATTAGCCGGGCATGCTGGTGGGCGCTTGTAATCCCAGCTACTCAGGAGGCTGAGGCAGGAGGATCACTTGAACCAGGGAGGCGAAGGTTGCAGTGAGACGAGATCACACCACTGCACTCCAGCCTGGGTGACAGAGTGAGACTCTGTCAAAAAAAA
>NW_016816805.1:0-528 GCF_001698545.2 Rhinopithecus bieti
TAACTAAGATACTTGATTATTATAACTTGCTAACTGTAGTATAAATCACAGGCTGTATGCTTTGCAGGAGAACTTGAGTGATTTCCACTGAATTAAAATTCAACTGTCTTCCAGCTGGATGTGGTGGTGCATGTCTGTAGTCCTAGCGACTCAGAAGGCTGAGACAGTAGGGTTGCTTGAGCCCCGGAGTTTGAGGTTGTGGTGAGCTATGATCGCACCACTGCACTCCAGCCTAGGTGACAGAGTGAGACCGTTTCTAAGACAAAAACAAACAGCCTTCTTCTTCCCCAAAAAACCTCAAAGAGCAACAACAAAAATCTATAAAAGATCTTTTGTTGTTGTTGTTGTTGTTGTTTTTATTATACTTTAAGTGCTAGGGTACATGTGCATAACGTGCAGGTTTGTTATATATGTATACTTGTGCCATGTTGGTGTGCTGCACCCATCAACTCATCAGCACCCAACAACTCGTCACCACCCATCAACTCGTCATTTACATCAGGTATAACTCCCAATGCAATCCCTCCA
>NW_016816806.1:0-1474 GCF_001698545.2 Rhinopithecus bieti
TGGAAAATGAATTGATGATTACTCTTTATTTTTTTTCTTTGTCTTTCTGGTTTTGTTTAACTCCTAGCTTTTGCTAGCTAATTGAATTTTAAATCACTCCTCCCTTACTTAATTTGAGATAATTAATATGAGTTTATTTAAATGATACTCATAGTAGTTCACATTATATCCATGGGTGAGAAGTTTTGGCAAATGTAGAATAAGGTTGCTAGGATTTTCCTACTTAAAATATGAGGCATGAAACTGGTACAAAAAGATAAGCAGTTAAAAGAATAGTTGAGTTTAAATTATTTCAAGGTGTCATTTGTCATAGTAGAAATAGACCATGAGCTTTGGAGTCAGGCAGGCCTGTAGTCAAATACTACGTCTGTCATTTGATAGACTTGTGATCTTAGACAAATTAGGTTGCCTCTCTGAGCCACAATTTTACCATTTATAAATACAAGAAAGTATGAATATATCTATTCAGATGTCAGGTAAAACATGGTAGCATTTATTACCACAAATTCCTGAAATTCCATTAAAGCAAAAGTAACATAAGTTTTTTAAAAAAGAATAAATTCACAAGGAAAAAGAAAATGGAAGAGAAGACAAAGGACTAGTGTAGGAGTGATAGAAATAATTGTGAACTACTCATAGTCATAGTAGTCATAAATACTGATTTTTTTCAAAGTTGTGATATAACTATATTGGGAGCATGAGGGAAGACTTGGGAACAATAAGGTAACAAAACTAGAGAGCCAGGCATGGTGGCTTACGCCTGTAATCCCAGCACTTTGGGAGACTGAGGTGGGCAGATCACAAGGTCAGGAGATCAAGACCATCCTGGCTAACACGGTGAAACCCCATGTCTACTAAAAATACAAAAAATTAGCTGGGCGTGGTGGCAGGTGCCTGTAGTCCCAGCTACTCGGGGAGGCTGAGGCAGGAGAATGGTGTGAACCTGGGAGGCAGAGCTTGCAGTGAGCCGAGATCACGCCACTGCACTCCAGCCTGGGTGACAGAGCAAGACTCTGTCTCAAAAAAAAAAAAAAAAAAAATAGAGACAAGGTAATATCTGAAATTGAAATAAAAAGTCCAGAAACAGAAATATAATCAAATTATGTAGAAATACGGAATTAAATGGAGAGGGGGCAGCTAAAACAGCATTATTGCCTCCAGGGAATGGGACTGAGATAAATTGGAGTACGGCCAATACATTTGAATTGTGAAACTATGAATTTTTAAAATGATTACTTTGATAAAAATTGAATTTAAAACCAGTCCCACCAGCCTGGGTAACATAGGGAGACCCCATCTCTAAAAATTTTTTAAAAAATTAGCTGAGTGTGGTGGCGCATGCCTGTGGTCCTAGCTGTTCAGGAGGCTGAGGTGGGAGGATCACTTGAACCCAGAAGGTTGAGGCTGCAGTGAGCCATGATTGCACCACTGGACTCCAGCCTGGGCAACGGAGTGAGACCCTGTCTTCCCCCCC
>NW_016816807.1:0-1476 GCF_001698545.2 Rhinopithecus bieti
CCACAGAGCGAGACTCCTTCTAAAAAAAAAAAAAAAAAAAAAGAAAAAAGGAGAGAGACTTAAAACATCATAATCCCTCTCTCCAAGATAATTACTTTTCGTGGTGTGGTATAATTGAAGACCAGTTTTGTTTTTATACCTTTGTTTCTTTTCAAGATAGAAGATACTTGAGAAGGGTTTTAGGCTGTAGAGAAGGAGAGGCAGAGACACTAGTGGAACTGTGACATGAAATCCCAGAGGATAGGCCGACGGTAGCTCACACCTGTAATCCCAGCACTTTGGAAGGCTGAGGGGGGATGGATCACAAGGTCAGGAATTCGAGACCAGTCTGGCCAATATGGTGAAACCCCGTCTCTACTAAAAATACAAAAATTAGCCGGGTGTGGTGGTGGGCGCCTGTAGTCCCAGCTACTCAGGAGGCTGAGACAGTTGAAATTGCTTGAACCTGGAAGACAGAGGTTGCAGTGAGCCGAGATCGTGCCACTGAACTCCAGCTTCAGTGACAGAGGGGGACTCCGTCTCATAAAAAAAAACAAAAAGAAAGAAAAAAAGAAAAAGGAATCCCAGAGGAAAGTAATAGACTGGAAACAGGACAGAGATTAACCTCCAACAGAAGGGAAGAAATTTCCCTTAATTGGTAGGAGGGAGCTGAGGATGTTTGAGGTGGGAGACTGCGGAAATGCTCAACTTCTTTTGGGAAGAGGCAGGGACGATCAGTTTGATGTTGTAGAGGCTTGAGGGGGAAGAAAAGGATTGGAATGGGCTACCCCTGAGCAAGAAGGATTTCCCTTTAGAAGGGTGTAAATGAAGTAGAACACCTCACACATCTGAACTGTCATGAACTGCCACAATCATGTGGGCCCAGCAGTTAGGTGCAGCAGCAAAGGCACCAGAATGGATTAATCACAGATGGGTTTATTTAGTTGGGGTGATGTGGGGAACAGAGAGATCAGACTGTTACTGTGTCTATGTAGAAAGAAGTAGACATAGGCCGGGTGCGGTGGCTCAAGCCTGTAATCCCAGCACTTTGGGAGGCGGAGACAGGCGGATCACGAGGTCAGGAGATTGAGACTATCCTGGCTAACACGGTGAAACCCTGTCTCTACTAAAAAAAGAAAAAAAAAAAAAAAAAAAAAAAACTAGCCAGGCGAGGTGGCGGGCGCCTGTAGTCCCAGCTACTCAGGAGGCTGAGGCAGGAGAATGGCATAAACCCGGGAGGCGGAGCTTGCAGTGAGCTGAGATCCGGCCACTGCACTCCAGCCTGGGCGACAGAGTGAGACTCCGTCTCAAAAAAAAAAAAAAAAAAAAAGAAGTAGACATAAGAGACTCCATTTTGTTCTGTACTAAGAAAAATTCTTCCGCCTTGAGATGCTGTTAATCTGTAACCCTACCCTCAACCCTGTCCTTGCAGAGACTTGTGCTGTGGTGACTCAAGGTTTAATGGATTTGGGGCTGTGCAGCATGTACTTTGTTAAA
>NW_016816808.1:0-1230 GCF_001698545.2 Rhinopithecus bieti
CCGTGTTGGCCTCATCTCCTTGATTTTAAAAGTAGACATACTAAAATCAAGGAGACTAGATGTATCACTTCTAGGCCAAATCATGAAAGAAAATGTGTAAGAGTTTCATGTGCGAGTCACCTCTGTGATCAGAATTGAAGAAGGCATGAGTTTTAGATGCTGCAATCACCAAGATTGTGGTGATTCCATCATCGTTACCCTTGTAACTTGTGAGCATCCTTACTGCCAGTAATTATTAGATATACAATCTGAGATAGGAGTTAATATTTACCTTATTAATATCTTGGCTGGGAGTGGTGGCTCATGCCTGTAATCCCAGTGCATTGGGAGGCAGAGGCAGGAGGCTTGCTTGAGCCCAGTTCAAGACCAGCCAGGACAACATAGCGAGACCCCAATTCTACAAAATTTTAAAAAATCAGCCAAGTGTGGTGGTAAGTGCCTGTAGTCCCAGCTATTTGGGAGGCTGAGGGGGAAGGATGGTTTGAGCCCAGGATTTCAAGGCTGTAGTGAGCTGAGATCGTGTCACTGAACTTCAGCCTGGGCAACAGAGCAAGACTCTATCTCAAAAATAAAATGTTTTTCCTTTAGGCTTAAATTCTAACCCTCAAACCTCCAATGTGAAGGTGCTAGGAGGTGGGCCCTTGGGAGATGATGAGGTTACAAAGGTGGAACCCGTGTAGATGGGATTAGTGGCCTTCTGAAAGTGACAGACGTGAGCTCGCCCGCACCTTCCATGTGAGGAGACAGGGAGGATATGACAGTCTCCAACCTGGAAGAGGGTCCTCACCAGACCCCGATCATGCTGGCACCCTCAGACCCTGATCATGCTGGCACCCTCGTCTTGGACTTCCAGCCTCCAGAACTTTGATAAACAAATGTCTGTTCTAAAACAAACAAACAAACAAACAAACAAACAAACAAACAAACAAACAAAATGTGTGGAAAGCAATGTTAATGTTCCCAATCACTTTTAGTACATTCTTTCCTTAACTATGTCTTAATGCATAGTTGTGTTGGATGGCCTAGTTTGTAATGTTAGAATATGCATGTTAGTGAATTAATAAATACAGCAGTAAAGAATACTGTTCAGGTCAGGCGTGGTGGCTCACGCCTGTAACCCCAGGACTTTGGGAGGCCGAGGCGGGCCGATCACCTGAAGTCGAGAGTTCGAGACCAGCCTGACCAACATGGAGAAACCCCGACTCTACTAAAATACAAATCAGCCGGTCG
>NW_016816809.1:0-2478 GCF_001698545.2 Rhinopithecus bieti
GAGTCTACAGAGGCAGTCAGGCCTCCTTGAACTGTGGTGGGCTCCACCCAGTTCGAGCTTCCTGGCAGCTTTGTTTACCTACTCAAGCCTCAGCAATGGCGGGCGCCCCTCCCCCAGCGTCATTGCTGCCTTGCAACTAGATCTCAGAGTGCTGTGCTAGCAATTAGGGAGGCTCCGTGGGCGTTGGACCCTCCCAGCCAGGTGTGGGATATAATCTCCTGGTGTGCCGTTTGCTAAGACCCTTGGTAAAGCACAGTATTAGGGTGGGAGTTACCCAATTTTCCAGGTGTTTTGTGTCTCAGTTTCCCTTCACTAGGAAAAGGGATTCTCTTTCCCCTTGTGCTTCCCAGGTGAGGAGATGCCTTGCCCTGCTTCAGCTCTCACTGGTGGGGCTGCACCAGCTGACCAGCACCGATTGTCTGGCACTCCCCAGTGAGATGAACCTGGTACCTTAGTTGAAAATGCAGAAATCACCCATCTTCTATGTCACTCGTGCTGGGAGCTGGAGGCTGGAGCTGTTCCTATTTGGCCATCTTGCTCAGGATCTATGTGTGATTCTTATGCATTGGAACTGCATTCAAATCATCAGTGCCTACCTACTCAATTTTTGTTGCCTTTTGATTAAAAACACTTGTGAATGTTTCCCCTTCATGCAAATATGGGAACTGCAGTTTCATTCTTAGTAGAAACTCTTTGGCATTGAAATGCCATAATAAGATACACAACTATCAATGGGCAACAATTCACTGTTAGGAATTTACATTGGTAATTTTAATATCCTTTATTATCCAGACTTTGTGCATAGAAAATGAAATTATTTAATTTCTTTTCTAGAGGAATTATGCAATATTGCTATTATCAAACCTGACAGTGTGATTAGTAGAAAAGGTCTAGAAATTAAAAAAGAAAAGTAGGTAATATTTTCCAGCTATGGTTAAATTAATTGCAAAATAACAACCTCTTAATTGTCAATTTGGAGACAAAGTTATCATTTAGAGTGAAATAGAACATAATGCGTTGCTGGTGCTAGTTACCGCTAAAGCCTTTGAGCACTTTATATGCTTACAAAGTCTTGGTCTATTCATGTGTCCTTCTGTAAATAATCCTACTCTACCAGCATTCCAGTGAATTTCAAAAATTATAATTCTTACCTTAAATTGTAACAAATGTTTTTCTTATTTAATTATATGTAAATCAATCTTGTTATAAACTCACATTAGCTTGCCTCATTCCCTGTATGTTTGTTACAAAATGTATGCACCTTTTCAATATATGATAGCTTAAGGATGCATTTAATAGTTTGTTTTAGAACCAAAATAAATCTTTTATTTTACATACAGTAAAATTACATTCAAATTCAGAGGTCAGAAAACTTCTCCTGTAAAGGGTGAAATAGTAACTATTTTCAGGTTTGCTCAGCATGTGGTCTCTGACAACTGAACTCTGAAGTCATACCAAGACAGCAGCAATAAACAATGTGTCAATGAATGAGTGGAACTATACTCCAATAAACTTCATTTACAACAAAGCAAGTGGTGGGCCAGATTTTGACTGGAGGCTGTAGTTTGCTGACTCCTGAATAATTATTTTGTCTTAAAGCAACAAAGTTGAATTGAAATTTGAAAGAATGTTGAAGCGGTACCATTCATCTGGAGTAATACTCAACAGAGGTTCGTCCTCTCACACCAGGGAAATCGGGGACGTGGACACACAGGAAGTGAGTTTGAGTGGAGGATTAATAGGCAAAAGAAAGAAAAGAGTATAGTTCTCTCTCCTCCAGAGAGACAGGGGCTTCCGGTTTCATGGTGAAATGCACAGGGTTTTGTAGAAGAGCTCAAGGAGGCAGTGTCTGATTTACACACGGCCAGAGAGATTGGTTGGACCAGGTGTGATGTTCACAGAGCACGCAGAGAAGCTGGTCATCCCACCCCAATCTTGTATTATGCAGATGGGGTCTTCACCTGACTGGCACCATATTGTTCGTTCCTTACTGTACATGTGGTTGACAAAGAAAAGGGAAGATGGAGCCACTGTGTTGAACATGTATTGATCGTGCTGAACATGCCTGGCTCCCAGGAGGCCTTTTCCTATTGGCACAGCTGCTAGCATTCGCCTGTGCAAGCTTATCTATGTCTGCAGCTCGATTTTATAGGATGCTGTTAGAAAATAAATGATTTCAGGGCTGCTTTTTATTAAAAGGAAAACCTTACTGAGGACTTCCTTACCCTCGCTATCTTCCTAAATTTCTTTTGTCTTTTCTTTTTCTTTCTTTCTTTTTTTTTTTTTTTTTTTTTTTTTTTTTTTTTTTTTTTTTTTTTTTTTTTTGAGATGGAGTCTCACTCTGTCAACCATAATGGAGTGCAGTGGCATGATCTTGGCTCACTGCAACCTCCACCTCCCAGGTTCAAGCAAGTCCCTGCCTCAGTCTCCTGAGTAGCTGGGACTACAGCCACATACCACCACGCCTGGCTAATTTTT
>NW_016816809.1:2688-35495 GCF_001698545.2 Rhinopithecus bieti
TTTTTTTTTTTTTTTTTTTTTTTTTTTTTTTTTTTTTTTTTTTTTTTTTGAGATGGAGTCTCACTCTGTCAACCATAATGGAGTGCAGTGGCATGATCTTGGCTCACTGCAACCTCCACCTCCCAGGTTCAAGCAAGTCCCTGCCTCAGTCTCCTGAGTAGCTGGGACTACAGCCACATACCACCACGCCTGGCTAATTTTTTTTTTTTTTTTTTTTTTGTATTTTAGTAGAGATGGGGTTTCACCATGTTGCCCAGGTTGGTTGCGAACTCCTGAGCTCAGGCAATCCACCCACCTCGGCCTCCCAAAGTGTTGGGATTACAGGCGTGAGCCACTGCGCCCAGCCAAGAGATGTTCTTCTGTTTGTGGATTTATTAGGGTTGACTCATTGTGGCCAACAAGGTTTATCAGGGACAGGGATCAGTGCTTCAGTGGCACTGGTAAAAAGAAGCTCATAAAATGGCTTTCAGGTTTAGCTAGTTCTCAGCTGGGCATGGTGGCTCACACCTGTAATTCCAGCACTTCGGGAAGCCAAGACAGGTGGATCACTTGAGGTCAGGGGTTCAAGACCAACCTGGCCAACATGGCAAAACTCTGACTCTACTAAAAATACAAAAATTAGGCTGGACGAGGCCGAGGCAGGTGGATCACAAGGTCAAGAGTTCAAGACCAGCCTGGCCAGCATGGTGAAACCCCATCCCTACTAAAAATACAAAAATTAGCCAGGCATGGTGGCTCGCATCTGTAGTCCCAGCTACTCAGGAGACTGAAGCAGGAGAATTGCTTGGACCCAGGAGGCAGAGGTTGCAGTGAGCTGAGATCACGCCACTGCACTCCAGCCTGGGCAACAGAGTGAGACTCCATCTCAAAAAAAAAATTTAAAAATAGCCAGGCATGGTGGAACGTGCCTGTAATCCCAGGTACTTGGGAGGCAGAGGCAGGAGAATCACTTGAACCTGAGACATGGAGGTTGCAGTGAGCTGAAATCACACCACTGCACTGTGGCCTGTGTAACAGAGTGAGACTCAGTCTCAAAAACAATAAAAATTTAAAAATAAGGATTAGCTGGTTCTTATGTCATTGTGACTGTGGCGAACCACACTGTCCCCAGCACAGTGATATTGTTTAATTATGTGACACAGTCTCTAAAACGAGGTGTTGTTAAAGAGACCTTGTAAAATTGTCTTGTATACAACTCCCCAAATATTAGGAATATAGTTCCATTGGACGCATGTGCAGTAAATATTTATTCGAAAATGGAAAAATCTAGCTAATTGGATATACACAAGTTATTAAAATAATTCAAACTTTAATTTCTTTTTGAGTATTGCATTTTCTTGTTTATTCTTTGGCAATTAAACACAATCTGAAGCTCAGTTGATTCTCATTATTTGGGATTGAAATCACCAGTGTTTCAGGTAAATCATATTAGGGCTAACTGGGACTCTGAGAAGGGCTCATTTTCTCTGTGGAAATCATTACTTAAGAGGTGCTTGGCTGCTTCGGTCAGCTCAGGCTACCATGACAGAATACCAAAGACTGAGTGACTTCAACAACTTGGATTTCTCACAGTTCTGGAGGCTGAGGTCCAAGGTCAAGGCACTGGCCGATTAGGTTCCTGATGAGGACCCTTTCCTGGTTTAGAGAGGGCACCTTCTCAGTGTGTCTTCACATGGCAGAGGGAGAGGGACAGAGTGGGTGGGAGGAGAGAGAGTGTCAGGGGGAGAGGGAGTGTGTCAGAGGGAGAGAGAGAAGAGAGGGAGATAGGGGTGTGTGAGGGAAGAGAGAGAGTGTTGGGGGGAGAGTGAGGGGGAAGGAGAGAGAGGGACAGAGAAAGTGGGAGAGTGGCAAGGGGAGAGAGTAAGAGAGAGAGTGAGGGAAGCGGGAGAGAGAGGGACAGAGAGAGGATGACTGAGGGCTCTACCCCCTTCCTCTTCCTTTTAGAGCACTGATCCCACCATGGGGCCCCAGCTTATGAGGTTAGCCTCATCTAACCCTCATTTTCTCCCCAAGGCCCCACCTCTAAATACCATCACATTAGGGGTTCAGACTTTGACATGAATTTTGGGGGGATGCAAACATTTAATCCACGTCAAAGGCAACACTGAAGGATCATCTGACAGCTGAATTGGGTCTCCCAGGAAATCCTACTTTGAAACCCTAACCCCTGGAACCTCAGATTATGACTGTATTTGGAGATACGGTCTTTAAAAAGATAATTAGTGTAAAATGAGGTAATCTGGCTGGTCCCTAATCCATAGGACTGATGTGCTGATATGAAGAGGAGATTCGGACACAGACACACACGGATGATCCTGTGAGGATACAGGGAGAAGATGCCATCTGCAAGCCACGGGGATAGGCCTCAGGAGGAACCAGCCCTTCTCACACCATGATCTCAGACTTGCAGCCTCCAGGACTGTGAGAAAGAAATTTCTGCGGTTTAAACTTCATGTCTGTGGTGCTTTGTGATGGCAGCCCTCACATACAGCTATACCAGGCTGGAGAAGCATGGCTCAGCCTTGAAGAAGTAGCAGAGAGACCACAGAGGTGAAGGCAGATGTGGGGTGGGCATCAAGCCAGTTCCCTCAGCTTTTCTGTACCCCCTTAGCTCCTGCCGAACCTGGAGGCCTCTCCCAGCCTGACGGGAAATTGGCTGGGTTTAGTTCTAATAGAAACCGGGGCAACTTTCTCACAAACATGCAGGCAGCAAACAGAATATACAGTCACCTGCATCAATGTCATTGGGCAAAGTGAAGCACAAACTCCTGCATGCGGGCCTAGCCTGCCCAGTGCGGCTGCAGTGTCCCCACTGCAGCCAGGGCAGGTCAGGCCTGTGTGTGTATTTGGGCCGGGACTGGAGTGGGGATTAAGGTTTCAGTGGTCAGCAGGTGGGCAGGGAGGTGAGGGCAGTTTGCAGGGACCAGCAGGTAAGGCAGACAGAGAACTGCAGACAAAGAGAAGTAAATGGGGCTGCAAATCGCAGTGCACAGAGGCATCTGTGGGGCTTGTTTTTGGAAGGCTGAGGATAAATGAGTCATCCGTGTGGTCTCAACTATGCTTCAGGACACTCACTGAGTCAAAGATGCTCACTCTGACCCAGGTGGCTAGCTGCTTCTGGCTGCCTTAGAACCTTATAAGATCCCACTGGTGGCCGGGCGCGGTGGCTCAAGCCTGTAATCCCAGCACTTTGGGAGGCCGAGGTCAGAAGATCGAGACCATCCTGGCTAACACAGTGAAACCCCGTCTCTACTAAAAAATACAAAAAAAAAAAAAAAAAAACTAGCCGGGAGAGGTGGGCGCCTGTAGTCCCAGCTACTTGGGAGGCTAAGGCAGGAGAATGACATGAACCCAGGGGGCAGAGCTTGCAGTGAGCCGAGATCGCGCCACTGCACTCCAGCCCGGGCGTCAGAGCGAGACTCCATCTCAAAAAAAAAAAAAGAAAGAAAAAAATAAGATCCCACTGGAAATTCTCTGGGCCTAGTGGCAAGTGGTCCCCAGTTGTCAGGACTCACGGCTGCAGGCTCATTCCCTAGGCTCAAGGCTACCATCCTGCTAATGAGGCACTGATTAATTGGAGTCTTGTCCCATCTGATCATAAACTGATGTTTTCAAGTCTAAACACAAAATAAAAGCCAGGCATGGTGGCTCACGCTGTAATCCCAGCACTTTGGGAGGCCAAGGTGGATGAATCATGTGAGGTCAGGAGTTCAAGACCAGCTTGGCCAACATGGTGAAACCCCCATCTCTACTAAAAGTAGAAAAATTAGCCAGGGATGGTGACAGGCACCTCTAATCCCAGCTACTCAAGTGGCTGAGGCAGGAGAATCACTTGAACCCGAGAGGCGGAGGTTGCAGTGAGCCGAGATCGCACCACTGCACTCCAGCCTGAGCAACAAGAGCGAGAATCCATCTCTCTATATATAAATAAATAAATAAATAAATAAATAAATAAATAAATAAATAAAAACAAGCACTTACTGTGTGCCGGGTGGCTTGCTTGGGGTTGAAAGCGTAGACATGAATAAGACATCCTTAACCAGAAGAGCTGATTCTTTCAGAGGGAAGGGGTCCCAGGTAGCTGGTTGTGCAGGGGATCCTTGTGGCTTGCCAAGGCATAAAGCCCACTTTCCAGGAAGCCAAACGCACTGGGTAGTGCCCGGCCCCATCTGTCCATTGACCCTGTGCTTTACAGGGGGTCTGACTGAGGGAGGGCTCTTTTATTTGGCACTTAGCACTGCCTGTGAACTTGCCAGCTTCCTGCCTGTTTACCCTCACTGGATTGAATGTTCCTTAAAGTTTAAGGTAAAAGACTTTATGTTAAATAAGACAGAGGTCTTGTTCACTTCTTCTAGTGCATTGCGTGGAATAGCATATTTGTTAAAAAATGAAAGAGAGATTTCACGAACTTCATTAACTAAAAATCACACAACATACACATTTAAAAAGGAATTTTCCTCAAAGGTTTATGGGCTGCAAGGTGGCCATCCCAACAGGCTGGGAAGCATAGCCCACCCCAGAGCCTTCGAGGCAGAACTGTGAGGGAGGGGAGTGTGGCACGGGGATCCATGCTGAATGGATTCAAGCATACGTATTCAACAAGTTACAGGAGGAGCTATGAATATTCAGGAAGGGGGTCCTAGAACATGCATGATGGACAAACATGCATGTTACATATAAACCAAGTTCACCTTGGGGTGGAAACCTAACATTTAAATGTATTATGGTTGGGCTATATACATCAAAAGGTCTTCTCAGGACAACCAAACACTCAAGGGCACAGCCTCTGTAAAGCGGCTGGAGCCAGTCCACAGTTGGCGGTCTTTTTATCAAGAGAAAGTCACTCAGTCTCTTGTCTAATCAAAGCTGTAGTCATGGCAGGTGGAATGGGGTTCAGTTAGGCGGCGTCTGATGGTTGGTGAGCTGTAACTGCTACAACACTGCTTATCTCGAGGCCAGGACTTGTTTAGCTGCCAGAGAAATAGAAAAATCTTGTGAGAGTTAGAACACAGTTTACTCCATGCACATTCTAGGGTGCATGTCTTAACCCTTGCCTGGCGCAGCATTAGGTCCTGTGTGTAATTTTGGTATCTTATTGCCACAGAGTCTCCTCCATCAGTCTTGTTGTCTTTGTTCTGACATTACTGCTGCTCAGTTGTGTCTAAACCACAAAAGGGTGAGGTATAATGAGGCCTGTCCCACCTTCCATCCCATCATGGCTGGGAAGTCAGTTTTAAGGTTTCTCTGGGGTACCCTCGTCCAAGAGGGGATCTGCCCGGTCAGTTGAGGGGCGTAGAATTTTATTTTTTTAGTTTGCACCTCTCGGTGGTGAAATCTGCAGAGGGAGCACCTGTCAGGCGCTGGGGCCGGGGGTCCTGGGTTGGACTTGCGGAAGTTCACAGTCATACTGAGTGAGGATGCACCGTTCTGGGATGGAATCCTGGCACGGTGAGCCGTGCCACATGGAATGTGTTTGCATCAAGAAGCGTCATTTAGGGATTTTCTTTCTGCTATGAGCTGCAGTCCCTTCACTTCATCAGTGGGACTTTCCTTCCAAGAGCCTGGGGAGAGCAACTGCTACCTCGGAGCAAGGTGGGGGAGCGGGGACAGCAGCTGCAGAGTCAGGGTCAAAAGGCAGGTGGGCCCCGTCAGGATTTGCGTGGCAGGCAAATACCTGGACCCCCCATGGCCATGCAGACAACACTGGAATCACTCGGGGTGAAGATCAGGTCCACAGGACACAGCTCAGTCTGAGTTCTCTACTCCATTTCCCCAGCACAACTTGGAAGTCAGAGTTGTGCCGGGACCCCAGGGACTGGGGGAGGCAAAGCCAGTGGGGGCAGGGAGGGCAGGGGCCATGAGGGAGACACAGCATCCCAGAAACATTCAAATAAACAACCAGAAAATCAGAGCAACATCGAGTGAGAAGAGGATCCAAGGGCAGGTGGGCTGTTATGTATGCCAGCCTGATCTATGGCACAGTTTGCAACAAGGAGGCTCGCACCAGTGAGTGACCCTAGAGGATGTGCAGACCTCCCACACTTAACTAACGGACACAGGGCAGGTGTGGTTTTG
The DNA here is from genome assembly GCF_001698545.2 of Rhinopithecus bieti. NCBI lineage: Eukaryota > Metazoa > Chordata > Mammalia > Primates > Cercopithecidae > Rhinopithecus > Rhinopithecus bieti. The sequence continues at coordinate 8,764 of NW_016816809.1, forward strand.
AACCACAGGAAGACATTTTACATTTCATTTATTTGTTCATTCTTCCAATAATTATTTTCGTGATAACCTTTTGTTCCTGGGAACTTTCCCTGCTTCTGTCAAGAATGATATGTTTGAAGATTTTTATGCTTCAGAATGTTTATTTATTTATTTCTGAGACAGGATCTCACTCTATTGCCCAGGCGGGCATGCAGTGGCATAATCTTGGTTCACTGCAGCCTCCACCTCCTGTGCTCAGTGCCTCAGCCTCCCAAGTAGCTGGGATTACAGGGGTGCACCACCACGCCAGGCTAACTTTTGTATTTTTAGAGACTGGGTTCCACTATGTTGGCCAGGCTGGTCTCAAACTAGACTCAAGTGATCCTCGCACCTCCGCCTCTCAAAGTGCTGGGATTATAGGTGTGAGCCACTGTGCCTGTCCTAGAATATGCTTTTTTTCTTTAATAATTTTTGTTTGTTTGTTTGTTTGTTTGACATGGAGTCTCACTCTGTCACCCAGGCTGGAGTTCAGTGGCGCAATCTCAACTCATTGTAACCTCGTCCCCGGGGTTCCAGTGATTCTCCTGCTTCAATGTCCAGAGTAGCAGGGATTACAGGCACCCGTCACCATACTCTGCTAATTTTGTATTTTTAGTAGAGGTGGAGTTTTACCATGTTGGCCAGGTTCGTCTCAAACTCCTGACTTCAGGTGATCCCCCCATGTTGTATTTCCAAAGTGCTGGGATTACAGGCTTGAGCCACCATGCCCAGCCATATAAATTTTTAAAATATATTAATTTAAAAATATTTTTATTTTAGATTCAGGAGGTCCATGTGCAGATTTGTTTCAAGGGTGTATTTTGTGATGCTGGGGTTTGGGTTTCTATTGATCCTGTCCTCATACACTGAGCACAGTACCTGATAGGAAGTCTTTCAAGCCTGGCCCCTCCATCCCTCCTCTCTTTTGGAGTTCCCAGTGTCTACTGTTGCCACATTTATGTCCTGTATACTCAATGTTTAGCTCCCACATATAAATGAGAACATGTGATATTTGCTTTTCCATTTCTGTGTTAATTCATTCCATAAACATTTACTGAGGACATGGAATGTGGGGGGGGCTATGCCATGTGCTGAGCTCTGAAAATGCAGACATAAATAAGTTAGTTTCTGCCCTGCAGTAGTTTTCATTCCAGCAGGAGAGTGAGAGGGAGTGGCTGTGTAAAAAGTGATAATCACTAAGAAGCTGTAACTGTTGCAGTATTAGTATATGTGTCAAGTGCTGTGAAGGCCCAGAGAAGGTTGTGATTAATGCAGAGAAAAGAGCTGAAAGCCGAATCTCCTATAGAAAGCGCATGTGCTTATGAACTTCCTGGTTGTAGCAATGGCTGATATTCACACAGGCATGGCAGTACCTACGCGCTGTTTCATAGAAAGCCACATCTACACTGTCCTGCATAAAAAGTCAGGAGTGGCCTTTTATTGGACAGCAGCAGAGCAAGCTTCTCAAGTACCCTGAATATATCCCTCATGTAATTCGTATTTAACGTAGTACACAAGCTCTCAACCCATATATGAATAAAGTGTCTGATATATAAGCACAGATGAACCTACACATTGCTTTTGAAAATATTTGCCATGAAGTCTACAATGCAATAATGCTCTGCTCTTCAAAAGATTCCAACTGAATAGCCCATGTGACAACCTTGATCCTTGCAAATAATTACGTGACATCCAAATGGATCCAGAAGGAGGCAAGAGTCCTGGTGTGGCACATTGCAAAGCATGACTGAAGACACACAGTGGCCAACCTCTCAGTGTCCCAAAGACTCTGTGTCTGTTTTTCAGGAGTTTTTTTCCCTTGAATTCCTGTCACCTAGGTAGATGCCATTTCTCAGGATGGCTATGAAAAAGCTTGCAAAGTACAAAGATACACGTGCTAAATATCTGCTAGATTCCTTCCTTTCTAAAAATTGTTCATTGTTCTGTGTCCCAAGTTAGGTTCGATAATGACAATGTTTCTTTTTCATAATAATAATAGAGTATCTGGAAACCTCTGACCACAGTAAAAACCCTGAAAAGATACAACTGCAGGATTGATAACAGGAGTCAGGCATGATTAGCAGAGCAGTCATCAAAGAAGATAAACAGAGGAAAGAACGCTGTCCTCATAGGGCAGGCCAGTCCGACTTACAGAACCTCCAGAAAGGCAGGGATTATCTGTCTTATTTTCTCTCTGCTAATAAAAGGGTTTTTGTGTTGTTGTTCTTTTGGACAATAAGAAGACTATTTAGAATCCAAATGCAGCAAATTATAAAATAATATCCTCAGGAGATGCTGAGATAATATATTTACTGAGTTTTATTAAAACATATCACTAAGTGAGACTGTAGTCTTAAAAACACACAAAGGCCTAATCTCTATCAGGATGCAGGCATGTAAACTATTCTAGAATAGTATTTATAATCATGCTTTCTTAGGTTGGGAGAACTGTTTTCAAAACTCCTGCTAGTTAATGACCTAACTTTCCCCCAGAAGCTTTTTGGCTCTCAGCCTGAGACTATCTTAACGTTATACGCAGAGGCCTGAAAACCCTATGACCATGGACATTTGGCTGCAGAAAGCCAAAACCAAAGGAGGCATAGACTTGTTCCCTGAGACACAAACATGTTCCAAAGTCAAATCGATGTTGTGAACAATATAACATGTATGACAGCAACCACAGTCAATATTTCAATAGTTGTGCATTGCTCACAGATGTAATTATTAACAGAAGGTGGTTCTAACACCCCCAAGACAATATTGGGAGTGAAGATAGACACATAAGTAGCAACCAGCTTATTGAAATGTTAGTCCACACAAATGCCTTAGAAAAAAATTTCCAAAAGTTTTTGTAGGAGGTTAAATTTTATTTACTCAAATTGTTCCAGTGCAGAAATCTTTAGAATTATTCAAGCTTCAGTAGCTTTTAAACTTCCTAACATTAGCTGCAAATTTTTATTGCACATGTATATATCCACATTGATATTTTTCTGAGAAGAGGGTCAAATAGGTTTAATCACATTATTTATTGTCAGAAACCAGTGCTCTAAGGACCCACCGGGGTGTGTAGCTAACAATAGACAAGGGATTCTGGTGGGAATTTCAGACAGTGAGAGAAAAACAAACTTCCTAAGTAGATTGCAGCTCACCCCAGGCGAACCACAGCAAGGACAACGGGGACAGCAGTGGCAGCAGCAAGTGATGTTTTACCTGCTGGTTGTTGGAGTCCTGGGAAGGTGCTAGTGGTGTTTGCTAGAAGAACTTCACTGCCTTGGAAATCTTGCTGCTTGTTGGAGAGGCACTGAAGGTGGTCCATACACACAGGGCACTGCCACAGGAGCAAAGGCTCCATGGGAGAGGGTAAACATGTTCTCCAGGTGGACCTCTTCTATAGCAATTCTATCACAGGGAAATCCAGTCATTCCTCCCTAGGACAGATGTTGACCGACTTTACTGCTTTCAACTCGGGGGTCATGTTCTGTTTAAAGTATTATGAAAACAACAGAGAAAATATTAGAACTTCTTTGAGAGAAAAAAGGAATGTACAACCCAAGGATGAATGAAGAGAGTGAGAGAGGCTCACTGAAGAAGAAAAAAAGGTTATGGAAGAAGTATTTCATAAATCCCCAATCGATCATAAATGTACATCTGTGTGACTACCATATGTGTCAGAGATGAGATAAAAGCTGGTTCTTTGAATCCTGTCTTGCACATGGGATTATGCAATTTATATACCATTTTGATTCTAACATTTTGGCCACATCTTACTGTGGAATTGGATATAACACCCAGTTAAAGTAGTTTGTTTTCTGCTGTGATGCTAAGGGGGCCTGGGGATATCATGGCAACCAAAGGGTAGTCTAGTCCAGAACAGATGCCCCTGAGCTATGATGGGGTTACGTCCTGATAAACCCATTGCAGATTGAAAATATGGTAAATTGAAGGCTGGGCTTGGTCACTCATGCCTGCAATCCCAGCACCTTGGGAGGCTGAGGCAGGCTGATCACCTGAGGTCAGGAGTTTGAGACCAGCCCGGCCAACATGGTGAAACCCTGTCTCTACTAAAATACAAAAATTAGCTGGGCATGAAGGCCTGTAATCCCAGCTACTCGGGAGGCTGAGGCAGGAGAATCACTTGAACCAGGAGGCAGAGGTTGCAGAGAGTCAAGATTGCACCATTGTACTCCAACCTGGGCAACAGAGTGAGACTCTGTTTCAAAAAGAAAGACAAAGAAAAAGAAAATATGGTAAGTTGAAAATGCACTTAATACACCTAATCTATGAACTTCATAGGTTAGCCTAACTTGCCTTAGACATGCTCAGAACACTTAAATTAGCATACAGTTGGGTACAGTCATGTAACACAGAGCCTATTTTATAATAACGTGTTAAACATCTCAAGTCATTTATTGATGTAGTTGTTAGTTGAACCAGCATAAGTCAGGAACTGTCTGTATTGATTATATTTTGTTTCTCCTAACTTTCCAAAATCTTAAACATTGTCATAAGAATCTGTTGTGGAGTAACCTTGCATTATTTTATACAAACACACTTAAAGAACATCTGTACTTTTAGCTTATAGCTGTAATAATGAACTTTACCATTTTTCTTTTTTTTTTTTTCAATTTTTTTATTATACTTTAAGTTCTAGGGTACATGTGCATATGTGCAGTTTGTTTACATATGTATACTTATGCCATGTTGGTTGCTGCACCCATCAACTCATCAGCACCATCAATATCATTTATATCATGTATTAACTCCCCATGCAATCCCTCCCTCCTCCCCTCCTCCCCATGAAAGGCCCCAGTGTGTGATGTTCCCCTTCCCGACTCCAAGGGATCTCATTGTTCAGATCCCACCTATGAGCGAGAACATGCGGTGTTTGGTTTTCTCTTCTTGTGATAGTTTGCTAAGAATGATGGTTTCCAGCTGCATCCACGTCCCTACAAAGGACGCAAACTCATCTGTTTTATGGCTGCATAGTATTCCATGGTGTATATGTGCCACATTTTCTTAATCCAGTCTGTCACTGCCATTTTTCTATAGCATAGAAAGGTATTTCCCCACCTCGCTTTTAAATCTAAAATTTCCTCCTTCACCAAATTTACACTCTGATCAATTCAGAGACTTCTTTCAAGTGTTTTTCCATCATTTATCTTTCCAGTTGATGGGTCCTAACCCTGTCCCTGTCCCCGGGAAGTCCATATCTCCCCTTGGTCAGTTCACCCGGGCCTTGGCCCCTGCCGGTGCACTCTGCCTGCCCTGAGACAGATCCTGTAGGGGCACCTGGTCTTCTGCCAGAGTGGGAGCCTGTTTTGTGTTGTTATCACTTGCTGCCTCTTGAGTAAGGCCTGATGTCCATCACTTTGTTGACTTGTTTTGCCACTGAACTTCAGTTTGCCATAAAACACTACTCTAAGTCAGCCTGTTAGAGAAAACACTGTCAAGGTCTGCAGTCAAGGATAGGCATAACTTCTGAAGCCTGTTTTTCTCCCTATTATGATTTTGCCCAAGCCTTGATCTTACCCTGAGGTCCTTGCCTTTGGGAGCAGCATCAGTATAGTGAAGTCTGTAACAAATGCATTGCCATGGTTCATAAACCGACCTCAGGTACCCTCCAAGTGTGTCTGTGCATGCCCAGCATTTTCACTGTAAAGTAGATCCTTGCTGAATCAATTTCCATCTGTCATTGTTCTTATTGCCCCACTTGACAGGATTGAATTCCCAGGTTGAGACTGGGTTTCTGTATTCTAACAAAACTGCTCACATAATCCTGTGTGGCCAGGGAGGTCAGTAACACATATGGTAAAACCGTGCGCGAAGCCACTGCAATGTGCCCATCTGGTTACTGAATATAAGACCAAATCTGAAAGCTTTCTGAAGGTCCTGAAGTTACTCTTTCTTTTCTTTTCTACTTCTCTTAAGACAGGGCCTCACTCTGTCACCCAGGCTGGAGTGTAATGACACAATCATCCTCACTGCAGCCTTCAGTTCCCAACCTTAATTGATCCTCCTGCTTCAGCTTCCTGAGTAGCTGGGACCACAGACACACACCACCATATCCAGCTAATTTTTTATTTTATTTTATTTTATTTTATTTTATTTTATTTTATTTTATTTTATAGAGATGAGGTCTTGCTATGTGGCTGAGGCAGGTCTCAAACTTCTGGGCTCAAGGAATCCTCCCATCTCAGCCTCCCAAAATGCTGGGATTACAGGTGTGAGCCACCATGCCTGGCCTGAACTTACTCTTTTAGAAATAACATTGCTGGTCTACACTGCCCTGTTATGGGTCTTCTTTTCTTCTTGTGAGAGGGCCTGACTAGTGAGCCAAGCTTTGGTGCTTGGGTCCTGTTCCTGCAGGTACGCTGCTTGCTCTCTCAGGACATCAGCCTCTGACAGGTGCCCTGGGTCCCACCGAGGTCTCATGACTCAGTATCATCTGAGGGCATGACTTTCCTAGTCGTGCCTCACCCTCAGCACCCCCACATCCTCTGTGTATGGTGAGCATGTGGACAACACCCTTTTGCGTGGTTCTGCTGGGGCTGAGCAACAGCTGGCAGGCTTGGCCCTGAAGACTCTGGGGCCAGTGCAGAGGTGGAGACGGTCACCTCTCATCTTCTGAAGCTACGGCCCCAATTCTGGCAAGCTGGCCAGAGCCAGAGCGGCAGCCTTGGACAACCATACACATGAAGCTGACACCAGCCTGTTCTCTCCGCGCCCCTCTTGTATTTAGGCCCCGCCCCTCTTGTATTTAGGGTGTTCCCACAGAGAGAGTGAATCATTCCTTTCAAAAGGAGCTACCATTTAGTAAAGATAATGCAGCGTAGTCTTTCTGTGACATTCAAGGTGCTTTTTTTTTGTGGCAGTGTCCTCGATTTTTCAAGATTGGGAGCAGGAACAGTGAAGAACAAGGAATTCAGTGTGGATGGCTGTGTCCCCTCACTCCTGGTTACATGCTGAACTGTGTCCCCATGATTCATAAGTTAAAGCCCTAACACCAATGGGACTGTATTTGGAGACAGGATCTTTAAAGAGGTCATTAAGGGTAAATAGGTCCTAAAGAGTGGGGCCCTAATTCTCACAGGACTGGAGTGTTTAGAAGAGGAAGAGATTCTCTGTCTCCTCTCTTCATCTCTGTCTCTCTCCATCTTTGTGTCTCTCTTTCTGTCTCTCTGTCTTTCTGTTTCTCTCCCTGTCTCTATCTTCATCTCTGTCTAGCTGTCTTTGTCTATTTTTGTCCCTGTCTCTCTCTTTCTCTATCTGTCTCCATCTCTGTTTCTGTCTCTCTCTCTCTGTCTCCATCTTTGTCTCTGTCTCTCTCCATCTCTGTCTCTGTTTCCATCTCTCTCTCTCTCTGCCATGTGAGCACACATTGAAGTTGTCACCTGCAAGCCAAGAAGAAACCATTACCAGAGGACACTTTGATTTGAACTTCCAACCTCTAGTGCTGTGAGAAAATAAATCTCTGTTGTCCAAGCCACCCAGCCTGTGGCATTTCATCGTGGCAGCCTCCTATTCCTACAGCTCAAAATCAAGCAAATCATTGCAGCGTGTGGGGTGACCTTGGCAGGCTTATTAATCATTTAGTCTGTTTCCCAGGCAGCCGTCTTTATGGTCATCCTCCAGACCCCACTGCCTTTGGCCCCCAAGCCATGCCCACAAATACTTCTCAATTTTTACTCAGATTCTGCTCTGTGTAGATGACAGCAGCCATCCTGAGACATCCATCTATGGAAGTGCATGACTTTGTTCAGGTGCAATATTGACAGTAATACTGTTCCCTAGTAGGTGCACCATAGGCTGATCCCATACCAAGCCCTTTGTGTGAATATCAGGTATTTTCACAAGGGATTTCTTTGCACCACCTGGAGAAAAGCCTCATTCAACAGACCTTCCACATTTGTATGCGAAGTCCTACCTCTACTGGGCTTTTGCTGTTCTTCAAATCACATATACACCAGGATCATATGCTTGGGTGCCTAGGACTTCTCATTTTATTTTCTCATAAATGGGAATGAGAAAGCACCAGAAACTAGAGGACCAGTCAGCGGCATGCTGTGTTCTCAGTGAAGCTATTGAAAAACCTTAGTCATAGTTCTAGAAATAAATGTATTCATAAAAAATTAAGAAAATATAGTTTGCCCCTTCTAGATTACCATCATTATAAACAGGCATACCAATTGTCTTATGATATAAAAGTCAGAAGTAGAAGTACATAAAGTAGAAAAAATCCAATTGCTGCATTCTAGAAACTCTTATGCATGTGTTTAAAAGATAATCAAACACAATCACCAGGAAAAACCTTTGATCTAAGATATGCCACTTTATTTTTGGTCTCCAAAGTATACTATTTTCCTCCGTTAATGTTAAAGAAGATTACCTTTAAAAACATTAGATGGAGATAATTTTGGGTCCTATTAACTTGTATTTCAAGCTTGCCTCAAGCACTAATGAGAAAAAAAATCTTGCTTTTCTCACGAAGAGGAATACACAACCCCAGCTTCAAAACTACACTCAGTGTTTGCATTTTATTAAAGCGCACTTTGGACATCTGTGCCACTGACCTACAGGTATATTGATCTAAAGGCGTATTAGTATGGTGTATGAGATTAAGTTTGAGAATATTGCTTTATCAATCAAATGAAAGCATCTGTGACATTTAAATGCTTACCTGTGGGATGGTGCCACCAATGACTACTGCCTCTTCACTCCAAGTATTTGCAGAACTGCTTACACAAGCCCCCCAGATTGCCTGCTGTTGTATATTTGAAGACATTCTTATTTATGGTCTTGTTATGCAGGTGTAACCGTGAGTTCAAACCAGTGACATTGTTTGGGACAGTAGGTGACAGAGCTAAGAGCCGGAGTTGGGACAGATCTGTGCTCAGATCAACTGATTATTATTCGTGGGAATTTAAGCAATTATTTTCCAATTTTAAATCTGTTCACCCATTTGTAAAAAGTTATCCCATATAAGTATTGTGAGCATTAAACAAAAGAATGTATGTTAAACATTCAGCTCAGAGCAAGGCACACAGCAAATGCTTAATAAATAATAGCCATTATTATCATTTGAGATTTTTCTGAAATCATGTGGAAAATATCTTACCAACTTAGAAACACAATTTAAATGCCTTAGCAGGCAATCAGCCCTGAGAAGGAAGATTGACTCTAGGGAATGATCTCTTGTCCGTCAGGATAAAGCATTCTCAGTCAGGTGTCCAGCATACCTAGTCAGGTATGCAGTATACCTGGTCAGGTGTCTACCATACCAAGTTAGGTGTCTACTGTACCTGGTCAGGTGTCCAGCATACCCAGTCAGGTGTGTGGTATACCTGGTTAGGTATCTAGCATACAGAGTTAGGTGTCTACCACACCTGGTCAGATGTCCAGCATACCTGGTCCAGTTCCTTTAGGAGACATTTCCATTTTTGAAGGAAATTTTCAGGCTGATCCACATAGTTTCCTTTTAGGAGTGGCATACGATCTATTAATTCAATAGCAGTTATTTTCCTTTAATCTGTTTTCTTGTTCCTCAACATTTTACATTTCTAATAGTTGCATTTACACATTTTTGCTCATTTGAAAACAGAAATGCTTAGCACATTTATTAATAGGCATATTGTCCACAGGGAAATTTATTCTCGCTAAATACTGCTTTCCAATTTGTAGATGGTATAGAGTCTCCTTAGGGTTTTGCTTGACACTTGAGTTTTCAGTTTTTTCACCAAGATATCTAATGATAATTATATCAATATCTTGAATTCTCCTATTAACTTACAGGGGCAGTAAACTTATTGGAACTATCCTTAATAATTTATTGAGCACCTACCAAATGCCAGACACTCCACCAAATCTAGGTACACTAAAATAAAAACTTAAAACTAAAAAACCTCAAATTCCTGTCTGAAAGAAATATTCAATTAATGTTAACTAAAATAAAATATTTGAATTATCTGTGTTTTCACATATTGCGTTACCCTGGGAAGGGCAAGTACTTCGGGGGTATTCTTCCCTTGCTACTTCTCTTCAATGGTATTTCCTTCTCCATCGTCTATCAAAAATGAACCAAGAGGCTGTTTGAAGCCAGAATTTTGGTCACACGCACAGGGAAACCAATTGGTAAGTAGTTCCTGGATAAGTTCTCAGAAGCACCCGGAGTCCTGGGCCATGGTCGCTGCTGGGGATCCAAGAACAGGGTTGACTTCTGTCGCAGGGAGACCCAGCTACTACAGATGTGCTGCCATTTAGAAGGGAACCAGCAGGGTTGCCACCCCACCAACTTCACAAAAGCTCATCTGAGCCTTGCAAAGGGGCAGGATCAGGACGGCAAACTCAGCCCACAGTCCTGCAGTGAACCATGAAAATGCTGGAGACCATGTGTGTGCAGGCTGGCTCTTCAATTTGACTTCTATTAAAAGAAAAACATTAGAAAAATTAAACACTTTAACTGAGCAAAGAATGATTTGCAAATCAGGCAGCCCCTAGAACCTGAAGGGGTTCTGAGAGACTCTGGGGCTGCCCCATGGTCGGATAATATTTAGGGACAGAAAAAAGAAAGTAAGGGACAGAAAACAGAAGTGAGGCACAGAAACAGCCGGACTGGTCACAACTCCACCTCTGCCTTCTTTGAACGTGGATTGAGCAGTCAGCCACCTGTGACTGGCCGAAGCTCTTATTGGTACAACCACAATTGCAGGTGACAGCCTGTTACACATCCTTTTAGGTTACAGTTCACTGTGCATGGAGAAACTTTTGGCCAACTTAAACTACATAAGGTGACAGCTTTAGGCGGAACTTAATGCTTGATAGCAGAGAGCAACTCACAGTGATCCAGGAAGGCCACTAGAGGACACTGCTGAACACTCCACCAGCCAGGGCCTTTCCATCGGCACAGCTAAGAGCCTTCTGCTCAAGCTGAAGACCAAGGAAGCAGCTCCCAGTGAGCCCACTGCCTTGGCGTGACTTCCTGAACATGCAAAACTGACAGTGCATTGTCTTCCGTAGGATATCTGGTCCCTGGGTGTGCAGGCCACCACTGCATGAACACTCATCAATCAGAGGAGACGCATGCTGGGGCAGAGCACAGGGGTCCCCAGATGGCCTGGGAGTTAATCTTTTAATTTCTGAGTTTGGGGGTGGTGGGGGTCCAGGGGGAGAAGTGGGCTTGTTTGGGCAAGTGGGGTTAGTATAGGGACCCTGGGGCAACTGCTATTTACTAACCAGTAAGAAAGTTGTTTTTTTTTTTTTTTTTTTTTTTGTCGTGAGACAGAGTCTCGCTCTGTTGCCAAGGCTGGAGTGCAATAGCACGATCTTGGCTCACTGCAACCTCTGCCTTCAGGGTTCAAGCGATTCTCATGCCTCAGTCCCTGCCCCCCCATCCCCCCACCTCGCCTCCGGTAACTGGAACTACAGGCGTGTGCCACCACACCCGGGTAATTTTTGTATTTTTAGTAGAGACAGGGTTTCACCACATTGGCCAGGCTGGTCTCGAACTCCTGACCTCAAGTGATCTGCCCATCTCAGCCTCCCAAAGTCCTGGGATTACAGGCATGAACCGCTGTGCCTGGCCATGTCTTTCCGCATTCTAGAAAGCAGGAAATGGGCTCCATTGGAATGGCTGATGTTGCTCTGTCTGTCCAACTCCAGGCCCTGGCCCGCCAACTTTCCCAGTCTCCACTTCCCATGTAGCAACTTGAAGCAGCTTGTAATTTCCAGCACACGTCATACCATTCCACTCCTGCTTCTCTCTTTAGGTGTCCCGCCTTCTGTGCAGTTCACCCCCTTCCTCCTCATGTGACCTTGGGGCCTCTGCTGAGACATACCATTCTTCATGGGGTCTTTGCTCACTGGTCTGGGCTGGGCCATGCCGATGCTGCCTTCTTCACCCAAGTGGACATGCACACCTCTGTTGCTGTTCCCAGGGTGTGACACAGCAGCTGGTCGAGCTCCACCTTCCTCCCAGGTGGTCTCTATCCTCTGGGATTCTATATATATGCAGGGGTCTTATTCTCTAGACCCCAAATGAGGACATTTGTCTGAAATATTGGCATTATTCCAAAACATGGAGGTCAGTCTAGAGTCAGGAGCTACTGTTGTGTAGCAGACCTCTAAATATCCTTTATGGTCCTCACGACTTTGAAGTCATAGTAGTTACCGGACCCAGCACTAAATATTTTTATTTTAATGCTCAGAGAAGCACATAGACTATTCCTAAATAAGTTTTAAAATATTCTATATACTTTGTATATTTTGAAATATTTGACAACTGGTTTTAATAATAGTAATAGTTTATTAGATATTTTCCTTATTTATTTTCATATTTATTTTATCTAATGTAGGTGTTTTCTTTTGTTAGGTATTTTAATAGTTTAAAAATATTATTCTAAGAAAGGGTCTTTAGGTTTCAAGTGGCTATCAAAGAGACCCACGGCATAAAAAAATTAAGAATGTTTTTAGAGGATTTGAGGAAAGATAAACTGTGAAGGCTGTCATCAAAAGTGTAAGGTGAAGGCTCCAATTTGAGTAGAACCAGGGCTCTATGCCTGGTACACAGTGGTGCTCAAGCAAAGTTTATTGAATGATGAGTGACTGCATGGATGCTAGTTGGGTTCCTTTTGGGCTCCTAATGCCTGAGCGCTTTAGCTGCTCCTATAAAGTGCACTAGTGGGTCACTATCCCTAAGACCTTTGCTTCTAAGCACAGCCACTGTCTGAAGACAGTGCTGCCTGCATCTCTTGTGTTTTGCTCATCTCCTGGGCAGAGATATCTCATGTCTCCTGCAAGTCTTTGTTGAGGACTTGTCTGAACAAAGTCTTTTTTTTTTTCCAGGATGTTTGTGCAGCAAACAGCCTTAGAAGGTGGAGGCAGTGTGTCCCCAGGAGCAAAGGGCAGCCATGCTTCCTGCCAGTGTAAAAGATCCAGGTTATCTAAGCTCAGGGTCGCTGCTTCTGTCCTGTAGCACAACCCACTGCACATCCACATCACCTGGTCTTTTCCATCACCACGTGGGGCTTGACAAACTGGCATCACAAAATTCAGATACTCTGACTATGGCAGCTTCTGTAATAACATTGTTGTTCTCTGATACAGGTGTCTCATGTCTTCTGCCAGCTTTTGTGAAACTGGCAGGCTCAGGAGTTACCTTGCAGAAGAGTAAAATCGCAGACCCTTTGCAGGTCTTGACAGCTCACAGGGGAAACCTGGATCTGAGTCCATGTTGGGTGCCCCTTCCTCCAGAACTGCAGTTGTCATTCTGGAAAGTCCAGAAGGCACCAGAACAGTTACACTGCTGTGCCCTCTAGTGCCCACTGCATGTTATGTATCAAGGAGAGAACTTGTAGGAACTCAGCTCTCAAGCTAAGAAGAAAGCTAACTATGCAGTCTTCTTTTAGCTTTGTCCCATAAGTGTGGCAGGTACTCCGTGTTACCTGCCATTAGTCATTATTTTCCCCTAAGCTTTGGGTGAAATTTATAGCTGCTCTCCTGAGAAGCTGTAATATAGCGGTCACTAGATGTGTGCTTTTTTTCTTCCTTTTTCCTTGGCAGGATCCATTCATGCTAGGTGCCAGGAATAATTCCAAGCACTGAGATGTACCCACAGACCCAGTTCCTGCTCTGTAGGGCTGGGTCTGGGTCTGCACTTAGCCAGAGACTCTGTGAAGGCCAAGATGAAAGAAAGATGATTTCTGTGGAGATCGCATCCAGTGCTGTGTCTCAGTACTGATAGAAATGAGTCAGTTTTGCATGCCACATGTTTCCGTCCTTATTTAGATGTGGGGCTGTGACCTCCACAGATAGGATTTGGGAGGAGAGGGTCTAGGCAAACCAAATACGAAGGTGGCCCAGAGCAGCACAAGAAGAGCCCAAGTGCTGTCACCATGCAGATCTTTGTAGTATTCACAGCCTCATGTGTTTTGGGTAAATCTGACTCTGACGGGTGGGAGAGGGTCAGGCTCCCCTCTATGTGGCCGCAAACTCCTCCACTGTTGACGACCTGCCTATTCTATTTTAAAAGACAGTGTCTCACTCTGTCACCCAGACTGGAGTGCAGTCGCATGATCATAGCTCATTGTAGCCTCCCACTACTGGGCTCAAGCAATCCTCCTGCTTTAGCCTCCTGAGTAGCTGGAACTACAGATGTACACAACTACACCTGGCTTTTTTTTTTTTTTTAAGAGACAGGGTCTCAGTATGTTATCTAGGTTGGCCTTGAATTTCTGGCCTCAAGCAATCCTCCCACCTCAACCTCTCAAAGGTTTAGGATTACAGGCATGACCCACTGCACTTGGCCACATCTAGTGAATTTTTTATTTTAGGTAATTTATGTTTTAGTTCTATAATTTCTATTTGGTTTTTCTGTAATTTATATTTCTTTGCTGGGACTTCCCATTTGCTCCTTCATTATGAGCATATGTGATATACGACACTATGAGTATATGTTCTTGAGCACAGTTTTTTGTGGGTTTTGGGTTTTTGTTTGTTTGTTTTTGAGACAGAGTCTCATTCTGTTGCCCAGGCTGGAGTGCTGTGGTGCAATCTCGGCTCACTGCAACCTCCGCCTCCCAGATTCAAGCAATTTTCCTGCCCCAGCCTCTTGAGTAGCTGGGATTACAGGCGCATGACACCACGGTCTGGCTAATTTTTGTATTTTTAGTAGAGAGGGGATTTCACCATGTTGGTCAGGCTGGTCTCAAACTCCTGACCTCATGAACCACCCACCTCAGCCTCCCAAAGTGCTGGGATTGCAGGCGTGAGCCACCACACCCAGCCGAGCAGTTTTAAAAGCCACGTTAGGCTAGGCGTGGTGGCTCACGCCTATAATCCCAGCACTTTGGGAGGCCAAGGCGGGTGGATCACCTGAGGTCGGGAGTTTGAGACCAGCCTAACCAACACAGAGAAACCCCGTCTCTGCTAAAATACAAAATCAGCCAAGTGTTGTGGCGCATGCCTGTAATCCTAGCTACTCGGGAAGCTGAGGCAGGAGAATCCCTTGAACCCAGGAAGCAGAGGTTGTGGTGAGCTGAGATTGTGCCATTGCACTCCAGCCTGGGAGAAAAGAGTGAAACTCCAAGAAAAAAACAAACAAACAAACAAACAAACACTTTTCTGGCCAATTGCATGGCTCACGCCTGTAATCCCAGCAATTTAGGAAGCTAAGGCGGGTGGATCACCTGAGGTCAGGAGTTCGAGATCAGCCTGGCCAACATGGAGAAAACCTGTCTCTATTAAAAATAAAAAATTAGCCAGGCGTGGTGGCACACACCTGTAATTCCAGCTACTCAGGAGGCTGAGGCAGGAGAATCACTTGAACCCGGGAGGCAGAAGTTGCAGTGAGCCGAGATCGTGCCATTGTACTCCAGCCCAGGCAACAAGAGTGAAACTCCGTCTCAGAAAACAAACAAACAAAAAAATCACTTTTCCATGAAAATCTTAGTCATCTCAGAACTGGTCCCCATTGATTGTCTTTTCTTCTGATGTGGTTCATGTGTTTCTGTTTCTTCATATGCACAGTGATTCTGGATGTTGTGTATGATAGATGGTAGAGACTCTGGGTTCTATTTTGTTCCTCTAAATGTTACTGATATTATCTCTTTCAGTAGTTAGTTTACTTGTCTGGATTCAAACTCCAAACTCTTTCTACCAGCTTGGGGAAAGCAGCCGAAATCTCTTCAGCCTAAGATGGCTTGGTTGTAATTTGCAGTTCAGGTGTCAGCTAGATATACTAGCTGATTTTATGTGCAGAAATGGAACTCCACCCTCTGTGAATCTTTTTTCTTGGATTTCCTCCTTCACTTTTTAGTTGCTTGAAACAATTTTGAACTTTCAAGGAAATAATTTTGAACTTTCAGGAAAGTAGTAAGTACAGCACAAAAAATCTCAAGAATATACTTCACCAAATTTAAGTTTCACCAATTGTTCTAATAAAGCCCTTTATAGGAAATGAATCCATCCAGGGTTGTGTGGCTTACCCAGTTGTCTGATTTGGAGCAGTTCCTCCAGATCAGACAATCAGAGCAGTTACTCAATTTGGAGCAGTTCCTCAGTTTCCTACACTTTGATTACCTTGATATTTTTGAGAATAACTCAGTCACTTTGTGGAATATACTTCAGTTTTCCTCTGCCTGATGTTTTCGCAGAAGTAGACCCAGATTATCCTGTGGCTGAATTGTCACTGAAATGATGCTAAGTTGCCACTGCATCCTCTCAGGAGGCACCATGAGGCTGATTTAACCCATTACTGATGGTATTAACTTTGATCACTTGATCAAAACAGTCTTTGCTATGTTTTCCACTCTGTTTTTTCACCCTTTAGTTACTAAGAATGTTGCAGAGTGATACCCTGAGACTATATCAAATACCATTCCTCATTCCAATTTCTGCCACTAATTTTGGTATCCACTCATGTTTCTTGCCTGAAGTAATCATTGCTGTAATGACAACCAAATGGTAATTTTTTAGTACTATTATTCCTTCTGCATTTATCAGATAGGAAGAGCATTCTCTTCTCTCCATTCATTTGTATTAGTGTAGACTTATGGATTTCTATTTTACTCAATGTTCTACAATCTATTACTATCATTATTCTTGAACTGTCCCAGATTCTGCCAATGGGGTCCCTTTAGGTTTCTTTAAACTGTGTACTTTCAACAATCTCATTATGCTGTGAGCACTTCTCTACTTTCTCACACAAAAAAATATTTCAGGCTAATCTTACAATTTCCTTGTCCCAGTCCTGCAATCAGTTATTTCTTCAAGGACACCAGGTTCTTTTAGTAAAGAATGGCATTTGGGAACCAAAATGTAGAAACAAGCTATGCTTATTACTACTAGTTTATTAGTGCTACCATGCCCTCTCAGTGGACAGAGCTGGGATGTGTGAATACAAGCACCCACATATGCACTTTTATATATTTCTTATTTTAATGAAAATCATATACTCACAATAACACTTATTCCAATCCAATACCACAGTACTTATTCTGTTTTCTCCCCTATATCTTTAAACTATATTATCATTCTGCTCAAAGAAGCAGGTGCTGTCTCTATTGCCTCAGGCAAGAAAAACATTTCACAAATAATTTATTAACACTTGAAGTACAAATATATAATCAGATTAGTATCATCTTTTGAGATATTTCTACTAGATTCATTCTTACTTGATATTTTTGTTTACCTGTTTTTAATGTTTTTGATGTAGCTTAACTATAAAATCTCAGATAGTTCTGGGTGTAAAAGCTATCCTTCCCACAGTACATGCATTGTCCTTACTTATCCCAATGCAGAAACACACCTGACATCTTACTCTTTATCTCTCAGTTCAGAGCAAAAGGGCTCTGAATGAGCTATAGAGAGAATACTGTGCTAAAGCAGACCACTAGGCAAGGAAGGATCAGATGGACTCCCTTGGACCTCTCTTGGAAGCCACTTATGCAGGTTTCTCACAGCCACCAAGGTTAACATAATAGCAATTACTGGGTCCACACCCTTGATCATGGAATTCCAAATGCAGCCCTGATCCTCAACTCCAGCTCTCAAACTTGGCTCTCAGAGCAGATTCGAAAAGCAGTAAAACATTCCTTTGGTTGCTAGACCCATGTAAAAAAGTATAATAAATTCAAAAAGAAAAGCAGTAAAATGGCATTTGGGGGGCAGTCTAAGCCATCTGAGAGTTTTCTGAGGGTCTCATTTGTGCTGTGGTTCTTGGTTTGTTGACTCTTCTGAGAGTATGATGGAAACTACCAACACACTCCCAGAAATATGCAGTTCACATATAAAAAAGTTCATGAAACTATACATTGGGTGCTAGGTCAGGAAGTATGCTGAGCTACATCTGCTTATGAAACCCCTGCATGTGTTCCAGATGGCAGAAGGTGTGGAGGCAGGGGCAGGGGCTGCATTCCAGAGCCGTGAAGAATTAGGAGATAAATTATCACCCAGCCACTCAAAAGCCCTTAATCCATTCATCTCTGTTAGTCACACAGACAACTATGGTCAGACAGATGGCTTAGTGAAAGCTGTCAGCTAACCAACAAGACAAAGCCTTATTAGTAAAGATTAATAGGCAGGTAGGCAGTGGTTAGAATGTTGCTCAGTCGGACAAGCAAATAACAAGTTGAGGTTAGAGTCCAAAGGCTCAATACTGTCTCCACATTCAGAGTGGGAAAATCTGCTCTGAATAGAATCATACATAACTCCAAATTGTGGAATCCTGAAGACATTTTTGAGCAGACAGAAAGAAAACCTGGAGATGCATCGGTGTCCAGATGAAGCTTCCATTTGCTGGAAACGAAGAGATACCTGCTGTGGAAGAACCACTAGGCAGGGAGGAGGCAAAATCAGGGCTCAGGGAGCTGACCCCAAGGCAGTTGGTAATGTTGAGGTTGTTCTGAGGAGCTGTCCAGAAGAGGGAAAAACAGGTGCAACCTGAGTCCCAATTCCTGGACTCCGGCCTGATCTTGGAAAGCAAGGAAAAGCTTTTACACCTCAGGGTAATGAAAATCCAATCAGAACACAAAACTTTTGTATGGGGTGGGGAAAACTAACAAATGGAGTAAATAAAACCTTTAACAAAAATATAAGGGAAGAATAAGTTCAAGAAATAGAAAATGCTGAAGAAAAAAATACTTTTTGTTTTGTTTTGTTTTTGAAAGAGGGTCTTGCTCTGTTGCCCAGGCTGGAGGGCAGTGATGCAATGCACAGCTCACTGTACCCTCGACTTCCCTGAGCTCAGGCAATCCTCCCACCTCAGCCTACTGTGTAGCCAGGTCTACAGGCACATGCCACCAGGCCCAGATAAATTTTGTAGAGACAGGCTTTCACTATGTTGCCCAAGCTGGTCTCAAACTCCTGGGTTCAATCTATCTACGTACCTTGGCCTCCCAAAGTGCTGGGATTATAGGCATGAGTCACTGTGCCTGGCCTAAAGTGCTATTCTTTATTAAAAGTATTATAGGCTGGGCGCGGTGGCTCATGCTTGCAATCCCAGCACTTTGTGGGGCTGAGGCGGGTGGATCACGAGGTGAGGAGCTGGAGACCAGCCTGGTCAACATGGTGAAACCCCGTCTCTACTAAAAGTACAAAAATTAGCCTGGTGTGGTGGTGCATGCCTGTAATCCCAGCTACTCAGGGGGCTGAGGCAGGAGAATTGCTTGAACCCGAGAGGCAGAGTTTGCAGTGAGCCAGGATCACGCCATTGCACTCCAGCTCTGGATGACAGAGCAAGACTCTGTCTTGGGGGGAAAAAAACGTATTATAAAGACATACTAAAACATTACGTTTTGTATGAGCACAAAGAAGTCAGTGAAACAAATGTCAGAAACATAAAGGATATTAGTATTTGTTGGCTTAATAATGAAAGTACAAGAACATGATGGCATGATGGTGCAGGCCTTTAGGGTATGTAGAAGAAAGGAGTCAGTGCTTCCTGGACTATGCAACATCCCAACTCCAGCTGCCTTTCAAATGTCCACATGGTAACTTTTTCATGTAGACACATTTTCTCAACAGTGTTACTGGCAGTTCCAAGGTCACCAACACACAGAATGTGATGATATCCTACTACAAAAACCCATGGGCTCTTATTGGCCCATCTTGGATTAGATGCCCTTCCTGGAATAAATGTTGAGCCAGAAGGATGTGAAATCTCTGGAATATCTGCCAGTCCTTAGGTCATGAAGGCAGGTTGGTAACTATAAGAACAGAGGGGTGGGGTGCTGAGAAATACTTCTCATATATGGCCATTTAGCATGAAGATGGTATTTCAAATTAGTGGGAAAGGTGAGAACTGATCACATGGTGTAGAGAAAACTGGCTATTTATTTGGGAAAACAAAGTTAAATCCTTACCTCATAGCAACAACATAGGGACAGATCAATGAACAATTAAACTTAGTAAACATATTTTAAATGTAAGATATACATGAGATAATGATAATTTCCAAGTGATTTTCTTGTGCTGATGCAATGAAAGTGCAATGAAGCAGAGTTTCATTGTTTCTTACAATGGAATAGTGAATAACTTTACTTCAAAGAATCAGGCTTGCTACATAGAGATTTCTAGGACTGAAACACAGTTACCTATGAATCAATTCTTCCTAAGAGCATATTCTCCCCAGAGACTGCTGTTAATATTTCTGAATTAATAATTCTTTGAAAAGGTATGCCTGAGTTGGTTAAACCACCTTCAGCTCTAAGAAATAGAAAATCCCAACTAAACCAGTATATTGATTAAAAAAAACTATTATCTCATATAAAGCTTCAGGGTTGGCTAATTTACCTGCTGGAGACATCATCAATCCAACTGCTTCCCAGTTTTGTGTTCTGCTGTTGTCAGATCTTACCTCAAGACCAAAAGATAGAATCACATGTCCAGACATAAGAACATTCAGCAAAATCAAAGGGCTGTCTTATGAAATCTGTTAATCATTATGAAATCGTGTTGTCTCAAATCTCATTCAGCATTCTCAGTATTTCACTGGCCAGGAAACATTTTTCAAAATTAGGGTAGTATTTCACTGGCCAGGAAACATTTTTCAAAATTAGGGTGAACTAATAATTCTAGGTGGACAATGAAACAAAATCAAGGTACTGCCAGCATGGAATAAGTGGGGTAACTGTTGAGTAGCAAATCAAAACCTGCAAAAGTTCCTACAAATCTGTTGCAAGGAATAATGCTCCTCATAATAGAGCTAACACTTGGAAAGTTCTACACATTGGTCAAGTACTTTACTAACTTAACTAATCCTTACTAGAACCCCATGAGGGAGGTAACATTAGTATCATAATTTATCAGAAGAGGAAACTAAACCTATGTTCAAGGATTTGCCCCAGATCACACACCTAATATGTAACAGACCTGGGATTTGACCCCAGGAAGTCTAGTTCCAAGGTCTATGTTCTTAACCACTGTATCAGGGGTAAGCAAACTTTGGCCCAGAGGCCAAATCTGGCCGAGAATCTTTTTTCAATGAACCATGAGCTAAGATTGTGGGATGGGGGGTTAAAAAAAAGTGACAGAAATCAGTATGTGGCCTGGAAGGTTAAAGTATTTATAGTATTTTATAAAAACTTTTGGCTAACTCCTGTACCATACCAGGTTGCCAGTACTAGGAAGTAATGGCAAATAACAACACAGGTATGCTACATACGAATAGTTCCTGGGTTACATACAAGTGAAGCTTGGCACACTCAAGGCTTCTCATGTAGACATTTCAAGATATTGAAATATGGGCAGTTTTCTTACTAAGCATTTTATGGGATAGTACAATGAGCGTTACCGTTCTCAGCTGTTTCCTTAAACTGATTCAGGCTGTGCTAAATGTAAAAATTATGCACTTGATCACTGCATTTTTCATGTAAATAATTGTTTGTTTTTTTTTTTTTTTTAAGTGTGGCTAACAAAAACACTGTTAGGCTTCTTTATTGAAAAGGCACCTCAATAACAATGGTCATTTACATTAATATATGCCACGAAATGGTAGAGGAAAATGCTTGTAGTAGGTTACTTGCCGCGGACCTATTGGACTGAACGAAGTGGGGTGAACGCAGGAATAGAAGACAAGAGACAAAAGAGTATATTTGGAAAAAAGGGTCAGGGGCACCGTGCCTCTAGTGAACAAGGACCCTGAGCTTTACACAGTCCTCTATATTTATTAGGCAAAAGAGATAGCGAGAAAGGGGGAATGATTGTTGGGTAATTTTCAGTCGGCCATTTGGTTCACAGGAGGCTTGCAAGACTGCATCCTTTGAACAATAGGCACTAATTTTCTCAATAGATAACTTCAAGGAGCCGGCGCCAGGGAGTGATGTCCCTCAGCAAACCTTCTGGTGGTGGGGCAGCGTGAGTTTGCCCACATCCTGCATTCATGAGAAACAGTTCACTGTTTGATCATACAGCCTCCAGTGGAATGCTGAGTTAGTCACGTCCCACAGGCCTTCGGCTACCTGCAATACTTAAAATGTATCAAATATTATTTCACATAAAAGACTGTATTAATATATAAAAAGAACACAATGATTTACAAGAATTAAGTCATCATGGTTATTAAAGTGAGGATTTTAATGTTTGATTCTATTGGGTTCCAATGAAAAAAAGTAGAAGACAGAAAAGATATGTAGGAACTAATTATTTGCCATGTTGACTGTTGAGATCAGAAAAAGTTAATATAGGATGTTTACTATATTCTCTATTTTATGTCATATTTTGTGGGAGAAAGAAAAAACAGTAAAATACCCAGTTAATTTTCTAATTCACACATAAGACACACAGATAAAAATATATTATATGCATGAATCCACACTAGTTTATGTTGTGGATATTAAAACACCTACGACACTTTTTGAGCTTTTTTTTTTTTTTTTTCTTTTTTTGGAGAGAATCTTGCTCTGTCACCCAGACTGGAGTGTAGTGACACAATCTCGGCTCACTGCAACCTCTGCCTCTTGGTTTCAAGAGATTCTTCTGCCTCAGCCTCCCAAGTAGCTGGGACTAGAGGCACCCGTCACCATGCCCAGCTAATTTTTGTATTTTTAGTAGAAACGAGGTTTCTCCATGTCAGCCAGGCTGGTCTCGAACTCCTGACCTCAGGTGATCTGCCCACCTTGGCCTCCCAAAGTGCTGGCACTCGAGGCTTCCCATGTAGACACTTCAAGATATTGAAATATGGGCAGTTTTCTTACTAAGCATTTTATGGGATAGTACAATGAGCATTACCATTCTCAGCTGTTTACCACTGCACCTGGTCAAGTTGCAGCTTTAATGATATAAATTCCTCAAGCTGTTTAGGGAATGGAATTATGTGGCAATTTGGGGATTATTCCCTTAAACAAGTGGTCGCCAAAGTATTTGATGACTCACCCTGCCAGGAAAAAAGTTTCAGCATCCACATATTTGTAGCAATAGATAGGTATGTATGAATATAGATGTATACCCAGGAGGTCCACGCTTTGCATGATTCTGATATGCAGGAATTTCAGTTATGACAATTCAGTTAAGTAACACCAGTGTCCCAACAACATAGGCCAGATTTCATTTAGCATGGTATATTACCTGTAACTGCATAAAGTACAAACTTCACTCCTAGCTCTTAAGTCCACAGATCACCACATTAATAATAGATGCACACCAAGATCAATGACTAATCGTGTCGTTCTTTCAAAGTCAGCTAGTGGCTAACCACTCACATCTGTCACTCAGTTCATACACAAATCACAAAGCATGTAATTGTGTAGGGCCTCCTTATCTCCCAGCAACAAATCCCTAAGACATTTTGCAAAAATGATTAAAAGGTAAAGGAGGCTGGCTGCAGTGGCTCATACCTGTAATCTCAGTACTTTGGGAGGTGAAGGCAGGCAGGTCTTTACTTCAGGAGTTCGAGACCAGCCTAACCAACATGGTGAAACCCCATCTCTACTAAAAATACAAAAATTAGCTGGGCGTGGTGGCATGTGCCTGTAATCTCAGCTACTCAGGAGGTTGAGGCAGGAGAATCACTTGAACCTGGGAGGTGGAGGTTGCAGTGAGCCAAGTTCATGCCACTGCACTCCACCCTGGGTGACAGATTGAGACTGCATCTCAAAACCAAAGGAAAAGGAAATTGGCCAAAACAAAGATGAGAGAGCAGTAAAGAAATGAAAAGTGATTACAGCAGAAGTGAAATTCAAACTGGACATATCAATACAGGTGTAGAAGAAACAGCTGACCATGGGAATGCTGACCCCACTGCCATTTAAGACATTCTAGGCAGCTGGATTGAGTGACAGGGAACCTGGTACTAAATAAATACTAGTTTGTACCATTTTTTCAGTTCCACATATACTTACAACCAATAATAAAAGTGTTTTTTAATGCTTTGACAAACATTTTTTTCTTGGTATTTTTAGTAGAGACAGGGTTTTGCCATGTTGGCCAGGCTGGTCTCAAACTCCTGGCTTCAAAGTGATCCACCTGCCTCAGCCTCCCGAAGTGCTAGGATTACAGACATGAGCCACCCTGCCTGGCCTTGACAAACATTTCTAAAGGTCATTAAAAAACTGAAATTCTTCCCATCAGTTAAGATTTCTAGGTTGGGCCGGGCGCGGTGGCTCAAGCCTGTAATCCCAGCACTTTGGGAGGCTGAGACGGGCGGATCACGAGGTCAGGAGATCGAGACCATCCTGGCTAACACGGTGAAACCCCGTCTCTACTAAAAAATACAAAAAAAAAACTAGCCGGGCGAGGTGGCGGGTGCCTGTGGTCCCAGCTGCTCGGGAGGCTGAGGCAGGAGAATGGCGTAAACCCAGGAGGCGGAGCTTGCAGTGAGCTGAGATCCGGTCACTGCACTCCAGCCTGGGCGACAGAGCAAGACTCCGTCTCAAAAAAAAAAAAAAGATTTCTAGGTTGGGTGTGGTAGCTAACAACCTATAATTCCAGCACTTTGGGAGGCCAAGGCAGGCAGATGGCTTGAGCCCAGGAGTTTAAGACCAGCCTAGGCAATATGGGGAGATCCCATCTCTCCAAAACTAAAAACTAAAAAAAAAAAAAGCACAAAAATTTGCCAGGCATGGTGGCATGCACCTGTAGTCCCAGCTACGTGGGTGGCTGAGATGCAAGGATCTCTTAAGCCTGGGAGGTCGAGGCTGCTGCAGTGAGCCATGATCATGCCACTGCACTCCAGCTTGGGCAACAGAGTGAGACTGTCCCAAGAAAAAACAAAAAGGGATTTCTAGCCTGGTTTCTGCTTTTACAGTCATTTTTAGAGCTCCACACTACTATGCAAAGTGAGAACCAACTGTATGCACTGTGTGTCCGTGTCTGAGTGTGTTACATATATAATATATATTGGGGGGGAGTGCCAAGATGGCCGAATAGGAACAGCTCCAGCCTCCAGCTCCCAGCATGAGCGACACAGAAGACGGGTGATTTCTGCATTTCCAAGCGAGATAGCAGGTTCATCTCACTGGGGCGTGTCAGTCAGTCAGTGCAGGACAGTGGGTGCAGCCTAATGAGCAAGAGCCAAAGCAGGGCAAGGCATCACCCCACCCAGGAAGTGCAAGGGGAATGGAATTCCTTTTCCTAGCCAAGGGAAACCATGACACACAACACCTGGAAAATCGGGTCACTCCCACCTTAATACTGCGCTTTTCCAAAGGTCCTAGCAAATGGCACACCAGGAGATTATATCCTGCGACTGGCTGGGAGGGTTCCACGCCCACAGAGCCTCCCTCACTGCTAGTACAGCAGTCTGAGATCTAACTGNGATAGCAGGTTCATCTCACTGGGGCGTGTCAGTCAGTCAGTGCAGGACAGTGGGTGCAGCCTAATGAGCAAGAGCCAAAGCAGGGCAAGGCATCACCCCACCCAGGAAGTGCAAGGGGGAATGGAATTCCTTTTCCTAGCCAAGGGAAACCATGACACACAACACCTGGAAAATCGGGTCACTCCCACCTTAATACTGCGCTTTTCCAAAGGTCCTAGCAAATGGCACACCAGGAGATTATATCCTGCGACTGGCTGGGAGGGTTCCACGCCCACAGAGCCTCCCTCACTGCTAGTACAGCAGTCTGAGATCTAACTGCAAGGCAGCAGCAAGGCTGGGGGAGGGGCGCCCACCATTGCTGAGGCTTAAGTAAGTAAACAAAGCAGCCAGAAGCTCGAACTGGGTGGAGCCCACGGCAGCTCAAGGAGGTCTGCCTACCTCTGTAGACTCCACCTACGGGGACAGGGCATAGCTAAAGAAAAACAGCAGAAACCTCTGCAGATGTAAATGTCCCTGTCTGACAGCTTTGAAGAGAGTAGTGATTCTAGCACGGAGGTTGAGATCTGAGAACGGACAGACTGCCTGCTCAAGTGGTCCCTGACCCCCGAGTAGCCTAACTGGGAGAGCCTAACTGGGAGTAGCCTAACTGGAGTGAACTTCAAGCAAACTCTAACAGACCTACAGCTGAAGGTCCTGACTGTTAGAAGGAAAATTAACAAACAGAAAGGACATCCACACCAAAACCCCATCTGTACGTCACCATCATCAAAGACGAAAGGTAGATAAAACCACAAAGATGGGGAAAAAGCATGCAGAAAAGCTCAAAATTCAAAAAATCAGAGCGCCTCTCCCCCTCCAAAGGAATGCAGTTCCTCACCAGCAATGGAACAAAGCTAGACGGAGAATGACTTTGACAAATTGAGAGAAGAAGACTTCAGTGGATCAAACTTCTCAGAGCTAAAGGGGGAACTACAAACCCAGCGCAAAGAAACTAAAAAACTTGAAGAAAGATTTGATGAATGGATGACTGAATAACCAATGCAGAGAAGCCCATAAACAACCTGATAAAGATGAAAACTATGACACGAGAACTACATGACAAATACACAAGTTTCAGTAACTGACTCAATCATCTGGAAGAAACAGTATCAGTGATTGAAGATAAAAAGAATGAAATGAAGTGAGAAGAGAAGTTTAGAGAAAAAAGAGTAAAAAGAAATGAACAAAGCCTCCAAGAAATATGGGATTATGTGAAAAGACCAAATCTATGTCTGATTGGTATAACTGAAAGTGATGGGGAGAATGGAACCGAGTTGGAAATCACTCTGCAGGATATTATCCAGGAGAACTTCCCCAGCCTAGAAAGGCAGGCCAACATTCAAATTCAGGAAATACAGAGAATGCCACAAAGATACTCCTCAAGAAGAGCAACTCCAAGACACATAATTGTGAGATTCACCAAAGTTGAAAT